>NW_015537974.1:181820-191626 GCF_001515605.1 Sinocyclocheilus anshuiensis | reverse complement strand
ATCACACGGCTCAGGGGGGTGAACAAAGGCCTCCTGTAGCGAATCGATGCGTTTTTGTAAGAAAAATATTATATTCAAAAACGTAATCATCACTTTAATGTAGCTTGCGCCAACAGTTGTACACAGAAGCAGCTCCAGGCTGATTGCGTATGAGTTCAGCGCTGCGCATGCACCGGTGAGTCTCGTGAACGCAAAGCTGACCTCATACGTCATCCGCCCGGAACTGCTTCCGTGTAGGACTGTTGGCGCAAGCTACATTAAAGTGAGTATTACGTTTTGAATATGGATATTTTTCTTACAAAAACGCATTGATTCACTACAGGAGGCCTTTGTTCACCCCCCCGAGCTGTGTGAGACACTTTTTTTTTATGGATGGGTGCTTTTTATTTCACTTCTTTTGGACTGATGCATGCAACACCCGCTGAGTGGCATTAAACAGCTTGAAAGATCAAAGATAATTTTTAATATAACTCCGACTGGATTCGTCTGAAAGAAGAAAGTCATATACACCTAGGATGACTTAAGGGTGAGTAATTTTATGGGCTAATTTTCATTTTTGGGTTTACTAACCCTTTAAGGCAGCTACAGTATCAAGTTGTTTTTGGTTGTCATATATTACTATCATTTTGTCATGTTTATTAGCATATGTTAATGAATTGTGTTTGTTTCAGGATGGTGTGTCTGTGTGCGGTGGTCTGTCGCAGCTGATGGAGGAGCAGTTATTGCTGCAGCAGCAGCAGATGGAGGATGATCAGCGTTGGTTGGAGCAGGAGGAGAGACTACTGGTACTGATCCCATTCACCTTCACCTCTTCCATCTCTTCCTCACATTCATCTGCTCATCTTTGTTCCCTAACCCTCTTATCCCCATTTCCCCCCTGCTTAGCTGTATTATGTGGTCGTTAGTTTTTTTCCTTCTTCCTAAAAATATTTAGTGGAGAATCATATTGATGTTTGTTTATAGCCGCAGCAATTATATGATTTTCCAAACAGTCATTTTCATGTTTGTTTGAGAATAAGTGTTTGTGGTTTCCTGCGCCATTTATTTGTAAACGGTCATGAGTGATCCTCACAATTTCACAACATCAGCTTTTGGTATCATTCGCATTGTTGAAGAATTACAGATACAATATGAATTAGAAGGCATTGCACTCTGGGGAGTGTTATTATTGCAGTGATATGTGTACATACAAATGTTATTTTGCACATAAGTTTGTCTGAGAATATCTGTGTGTGTTTGTGGTATGCCAAGTTCTGGCTCACAGTCTCCGTCATTTGTATCTTCACTGTGTCATTATGTTCAGTTTGTCTCGCAGAAAAAACTCACGCAGCTTCCTGTACCAACTAAAAAGGACATTCAGAGCTCTACCACAGCAAACAACATTCATTCTTCTGCTTAAACTGTTACTTTTCCTCACAAACACCTTCTGTTGAAATGAAATGTCAACTCTTATAGGAATCCAAAAATGATTTGCTCATCCTGACGTTTTTCTAAACACGTAAACAGTTTTTAGTCAGTGCAGCACAAAAGGGGGTATTTTGAAGAATCATGCTGCTCTTTTCCATACAGCGACATATTTACAAGCTACAAAAATGACAACAAATGTCATAAAAGTAGTCTGCATGACTCGTTAGCTTTATTCCAAGTCTTCTGAAGTCAAACATTGTATTCATTAATAATTTCCTCTTTGCTGACTGAATCATTGAGTTTGTAAGTTTATGCTTAAGAACAAAATCATTTTGATTTGTGAACAAATCACTGTCTGATTAGTGAATCAGTTTATTGAAAAGAACTGGTTCAGAAGAACGATTTGTTCATGAATCTGACTGATTCAGAACTAACTGAATATTAAAGTATACTGCATGATTTGTATGGACAACTTTAATTTTTTTTTTTTTTTGGTTTCCAATATGAGCAAATAATTTTATTTGAGATCATCTATTCCTTTAAAACCGTTACAAGCTTTTCTGTCATTTTTGACCAATTTCATTTTTTTTACACAGATGATACACATAAGATCTAAATAATCTAAAATCCTCTAAAACGTGCATGATTTTATTGTTACTACTTCAAGGAAGTTAGTGGTGTAACATTTCAGTAAACGTTTCTTCTTTTTTTCCCCCCCATTAACAAAAGCTAAACTTACTTTGACTTTCCTGGTCAAAAATGACCTCAAACAGCCAAGGTGTGATCTTAAAAAAAAAAAAAAAAAAAACAGCCAAGGTGTGATCTTACAAAAAAAAAAAAAAAAAGTATTTGCATTTCTATTAAAGGATTTTTTTTTTTTTGATGTTGTGAGCAGATGAATGAGTTGTGATCCTGGCCATTTGATACAGGTGCAGTTTTCAGGAATTCCTCAGTAATGAAGGGTTTTGTTGGCACTGAGGCGTGAGACGGGTAAACTCAGTCTGACCTGCATCTGCTGAAAGTTAAATTACTGATCAGAGGAAGTTTTCATCTCTTCACAGATGTTATACGCAAATGTTCATGAGGGATAATGGGAGGGGAAGAGAGGGAAAGAGAGAAAACACTGAGCTAGGGAATGAGAGAGAGGAGGAGGAGAGCAGAAAAGGGCTTGGCTTCGCTGAGTTGAGGCTCGTCGGCTGTGAGTGAATCAGTGTGTGCGTTTAATATGTCTCACATTCAGGAGACGAGTCACTTCACACACACACTCTATGACTTATCCCACACACCCATGGGCTTGCTTAATGGAGATCCACTCCGTGCTCTGCTCCATGCTTAAGAAACGCCAGAGAGAAACGCTCACAGGAAGAGACGGGAAGATGCAGGTCTTCAAATCCTGCTTCGGAAAACTGGTACGGTGAACTTGGAAGAATGGGAAGGGGAGGGTGCCATTTTAGTAAAGCTAAATGTAGATTTTACACTGTTTTTAGTTCATCTTTGAGGGATCTTGAACTATCATGGACATAGTTGCTGTAAATGATTGGTTTATATTCAGTTGATTTATGGATGGTTTATTGTCATTTCAAAGGAGTAGGAACAGACATGAGTTAGTGTGTGAAGTTTTGTGAGCAACAAATGTGATGTGATTTAAACACAAAGAAATGATTGACCATGTGAGAAAATGTTAATCACTTTTCCTACTTTTTGTGGCATTTAAACATCAAATGTGTTCTGGCTGGCTGCTACTGTGCCGTGCAGCATTGTCATTTTCATTGAGGAAATACAAATTGCTTCTAGCTGGAATCTTGTTGTATTACTCCAGGTCAGGACGGTGTGCGAATTAGCACAGTAGATACGACAGACATCAATTTGTCGAATGAGGAGAGTCAGGTTTGACCTTCTTTCTCTCTCTGTGTGTGTGTTAGCAGAAGCCTGATGGGAGAAGTTCCAGAGGCAGCATCGACCGTGATGATGGAAGCCTTCAGGGACCAGTGAGTTTCTCTTCATTTGCTTACTTTTTGTTGAAATACACTACTGTTTGAAAGTTTGGGGTCAGTAAGATGTTTTTTTTTTTTAGAAGAAATGAATAATTTTATTCAGCAATGATGTATTAAATTGATCAAAAGTAACAGTAAACAGTTACATTGTTACAAAAAAATGCTGTTCTTTTAAACATTCTATTTAGTAAAGAATCCTGAAGTATATTTATCAACGATTTCCACAAAAATATTAAACGGCACAACTGTTTTTAACACTGATAAAAGTAAGAAATGTTTCTTGAGCACCAAATCAGCATATTAGAATGATTTCTGAAGGATCTTGTGACACTGAAGACTGAAATAATTGCTATTTTATAATAAAAATAATAAAATTGTATTACTAACTGAGTGAGCATCATAGACTTCTTTCAAAAACATATCCAAAAAAGAAAATCTGGCTCCCAACTTTTGAATGGTTGTGTAAATCTTAATAAACATAAGTTATTTAATTATTTAAGGTTAAAGGGATAATGCACCCAAAAATGAAACTTCTGTCTCTATTTACTCACTATCATCATATTGTTCCAGACCAAATAGATTTTTTTCCATGCTTGAATTAAAAAAAAAATCTAAGAATTTTTACACAACTCTTTTTATACAACAACAGTTCATAGTGACTGTCTCTAAAGCAAGTGTGTGTGTGAGTGTTAATCATCTGATCAGGTCATGTTAAATATAGTAGTTTTCCCCACTCATGGACATCTGCAGTAAATTATATTGTATATGGGCGTCACCTCACACTCGCTGTGGGGGAATTCTGTACATGCACAGGAATTTCACTTAAATTGCTTTTGATGGAAGACTAAAAGAATAAATAACTCTGTGATTTACAACTGGGGGATTGTGTTCACTCTTGCGTAGCTATGGAGGTCTAAAAATCTAATTTCAGAATTCTGTTTACAGTTTTAAAGCTTTAAAACAGGATAACTAAATTGTAAATTAAAAGTGTGATGTTCCTACTGTAAGTCACTGATTAAAAAAGTAAAAATTGTGACATTGGTCATGTGACTCTTTGTACGGTCAGATGTTCTTGCCTCCATTGAAGCACAAGATGCTCTTTAGATCATTCTCAAATCATGATCATCAGGTTTGACAGACTTGTGGAGTTCATGTTAAAAAAGTAAAAAAGGGACAAACCAAATTCTGAGACATTCTGAAAATCGTGTTCATTTTTTAAATTATTAAAATGACAGTATGATAATTTGAAATGACAAAAATGCAAAATAGGACCATTTTTATTTGTGGTCTCAGACTTGGATATGATCTCAGCATATCATCTCTTTAGTGAACTGAGTTCATATGCATTTAGTTTGCTGTAGTGTACTTTTATAAGCTTTACTGTACTGAAATGTCTATTATAGCTGGATATCTGTTAAAAAATCATTGGGATAAATGGGAGACCAAGGACAAGGGCCCTTTTGTGAGGAAACAAGCAGTAGTGAACACTCAAGAAACCCAATCTGCTCCGCCTTCCCACTTCTAAAGTTAACACAGAACCACTACAGATGTTTACTAGTATTTGAATGCACTTCATGCTTGTCATGATCTGGAACTCCACAGCTGCTCTGTAGAGCTCGTTTGTCTGCTGCAGTGGTTTTGAATGTCTATCCTGTCTCATTGGGCTGTCCTCTTTGATTCACTGTGGTTTTAGGAGATGTGTGTGTGTATGTGTTGGCATGCCAGGCATCCAGGCTGCTCCCCACCCAGACCACAACAACACACATGGCACTGTCTGTCTTCTCTGTATATATATATATATATATATATATGTATGTATATATATATCATTTTATTTTTATTTTATATTAATATTTTTTTTATTTATTTATTTATTTATTTATTTATTTATTTATTGCTTGCAATGTGTAACTTGCATAAAAGTGCAGATTGACTTACAGACTGACTCTTTTTGTCGTCCTCAGAACACGCAGCACCTCCTAAAAAGCCTCCTCGGCCCGGAGCTCCCAGCCACCCAGCAGGAGTCTCCGGCCTCAACCCTACAGACTGCTACAATGAAGGAGTGAAGGTACCAGAACTACCACACGGCAAACTCCTATGAGAAACCTAACTCTTATAGTTTTGGATGAGTATTGTGCATGTGTAACTTTACAATAATCACTGCTGCTGTTTTTAAACCACATAAAGTTAGAAATAGCACCAAAAACACACACACACACATACACACAAACTGCGAGGCTGGTAATATTAGCATCTGTACTTACGGGTCGCCTTCAGGAGCAGCTAGCATGCCAACAGATGCTGTTTGCCAAGCCTCATTAAAATCATCCTCATTCCTGAAGCCCCTTTCACATACACAAGCGCACAATTGCTCTGCAGGGTCTCTCATAAAAAGATCCCTGCCTGCACACCAAGAACCTGGCAGTTTCCATTCCAGCGGGTTTTCCTGATGCTGTGGGTCAGCGTGCAGGGGGTCTCACAAGCAAGCAACAGCAGAAATGCAATGCAGAATGGAAAATATAATTAGGAACAATGCACATTATAATTGCGGTCTGCTTTGCAATTTTATAGTTTTTAGGAGTTTTACCTGTGGCCGTGTTTGGTCAGTAACAAACATTTATGGTCCCATAATAACGCTCGACGAGTGCGGTTTTCTTTCTAGTGCTGATTTTGGCTTGTATTTTCTGTTTTAAACAACAACTTTGGTTGGGGAATTTTTAAATAGCTAAAAGGTTAGTTATGTCACAGTCATGATAGCCTACTTGCTATTGCTAGTCTGAAGATTGTACATTTTAAATGTTTATTTACTAAAAAGTTACTTCAGACAACTTTCGGGAGTACAAAACTAAGGCACAAAACTGTCATTTTGATTTCATCAGGTCTTTACATGTAAATTTAGTTACATAATTTCACAGAACTAAACTCTCGCAACAGTTTCATGTGGTTGGATTCAAAAATATATTGACTTGCGCACACAAAGACGACGTAATTCCAAGCTGTTTTCTCTTTCTATCTCTGCAGCATGTATATGTAAAGTTATATTAATCTCTTTCTTTTTTTCCTCTCTCTCTGCACACTGTTCTCTTGCTCTGTGCCTCTGCCCTTCCTCTGTTGCACTGTTTTTGCACTGGTAGCCCTGCAGGGTAAGACCACCTGTAGACTCAGTGTTATGTTTCTGTCGGTGTTTGTGCCCCCTTTTTAACCAGTTGCCATGTCATTACGCAACCATATCATTGGGAATCATAACTTCATTATCCACTAAACTGAATTACATGGGCTGTATAGATCTTGTGCCTCTGTGCATGTCCTTTGCTTTTTAAATCAGCTGTGATTTTAGCTAATGCTAGCGCTTGTAGTGCAATCTAGTGGAGGCTTTGGATCATACTAGTGGGATGGACGCAGTACAGTATATTGAGTTGTATATTGTGTTTAAAATCTACACTAAAATATTTCCTTGATCTCTTTTTATATTTAACATGGGGGAACTACTTCTTTTTGTCATCGTATCATGTTTTGTGTTAAAATCAAGGGTGCGCAGATGGATTTCTAATCAGCTCAGTACTGTAGGTGGTGAAGGGTCTCCAGTATTTGCTTGTGCTGCCATCTAGTGTCAAACATGAAATATGTACCATAACGCAAACCTCTTCATTTCATTATCACTTGTGTCCTGTAAAATGAATTCAGTAACACAACCTTCATACTAAATCCGTTGTTTATAGATAGCAACATTATATGCTTGGAATTGAATAATCGTCAGTAATGCAGCATTTTAAAGCTTGTTACTTTGTATTTGTCATTAGATTCAGCCTCAGGAGATCAACCCACCCCCAACAGCTAACTTAGATCGGTCCAACGATAAGGTCTATGAAAATGTGACTGGGCTGGTGAAGGCTGTGATTGAGATGTCCAGTAAAATCCAGCCAGCTCCCCCTGAAGAATACGTGCCCATGGTGAAGGTATGACACAAAAAAAACAATGACAGCAGGCATCTATGGCATGGTCATTAACATCAAATGTGTCTCGTAACCAGTGTTGTTATTGTCAAAGGAAGTTCATTCAAAAATGAACATTTGATTGTAGTTTGTTTGTTCATTGGCTCACCAATGTTTGTTCATCATTTGCCCACCAATGAATGGGTGCCGTCAGAAAGAGAGTCCAAACAGCTGATAAAAGCATCACAATAATCCACACACAGCTCCAGTCCATCAATTAACATCTTGTGAAGTGAAAAGCTGCGTGTTTGTGAGAAACAAATCCATCATGAAGACCTTTTTAACTTCAGAGTAAAATACAAGTCCTCAATCCATAATATCGCTTTCTCCAATGAAAAGGTCACCTTGTCTAAACCAGGAGAGAAATATGCACAGTTCAAGCACAGTTTTTCAGTGGATTTTGATGTGAGGGGACAACAGGGGATGGACTTGGAGGAATCCTTATTATGGATTATGGGAATAAAATAGATTAAAGCTAAATAGAAATATTTAAAAAAAAAAATTATGATGATAAGCACATAACAAAATTACTAAAACTAAAATAAAACTAAAAAGTTAAAATAGAAAAAAAAGTTAATTCAAAATATTAATACATTCTATTATAGTATATAAATAATACTAATATAACACTACTTATAACTAAATATCACAGCATCAAACCAGTTTGATTTGAGAGCCACAATGGAGGTGAAGATAATCAGTGAATCTCAAAGCTTTCATATCACTTTTTTATTGTAAGCTTGCTTTCCATCATATAGTTTTTGTCATTTCAACATTCTCAACATGAAAATGTGTGTTTCAGGAAGTGGGATTAGCACTGAGAACACTGCTGGCCACTGTGGATGAGACGATACCTTTACTACCAGCTCACACGCACAGAGAGGTAAACGCATTTACAAACTAACACTAAATACTCTTATTCTCAACGTCCTTCGTGCCAGCTCAGCTAATTGTTACTCTTGTTCTTCGTCTTCAGATTGAAATGGCTCAGAAGCTTCTAAATTCAGACCTGGCTGAGCTGATCAATAAGATGAAGTTGGCCCAGCAATACGTCATGACCAGCCTGCAGCAGGACTACAAGAAACAGATGCTAACAGCTGCACACGCACTTGCCGTAGATGCCAAGAACCTGCTGGATGTGATTGACCAGGCCAGGCTGAAGATGTTGGGCCAGACACGACCGCATTAGCCCCCGCTAGAGGATACGATGACGCATGTGACGCCCTGGAAAAACTCACCAGCACAGACTTGTACACTAATGGAGTCTCATGGGCCCCCTTCACTACTCACTGACCCTCACGTTTAACCTGCACGGTAGACCACGGGTGCCATGAGGAAGGCTCTGGATTTATTTAACAGATGAGCTGGACCGGACCAGACTCATCACGACTGGTCTCTTCGAGACTAGACGCTGAGAGGACGATTCTGAGCTCTGCTATGAGCTTTGAACATCTCTGGAGGAAAATAGACACTCTCACACTGTATCTAGTATGTCTGTGTTTCATTGACAAGCCCAAGCTCCACAGCCAGACCACACAAATCTAGATCCCGCATGGCTCGGGTTCTGGCTTTAGAATCATAGAAGTTGAGACTCGGTTTTGCACAGAAGAACTTGAGTAGAGTCTGGATTCCCAAAATCTGGGTTTGACGAGTCTGGTTTTGCTTTGCGGACTCCCACGCTTCTCCCTAGGACTAAGAGGGACAGCGTTGTATATTTGGGCCTTGTGCCACCTAGAGGTAAAATAAAGCTATGACTGAATTAAAAAATTAGTTTGAGTCATCTTGTTTCCTGGTTTGAAAAGAAAATGTAAAGAAGAGATTATGATTATACATAGAAATGTGTTACAAATTTGTTAATTGTTCTATTGTCAGAAAAAATGTCTGCTTATATGGGTCAAATATTCTTATGGATTTTGTGAAATGATGAGTGCAGTTTTTCCTGTGTTGATGTATTTCCTGGTGTGTGTGTGTGTGTGTGTGTGCACAGACATCTAAAAAAATTAGAATATCATGAAAAAAGTCAATATTTTTTGTCACTCATTTCAGAAAGTGAAACCCATATATTATATAGATTCATTACACAGAGTGAAATATTTCAAGCCTTTATTTCTTGAAATTTTGATGATTATGGCTTACAGATAATGAAAACCCAAAATTCAGTGTCTCAGAAAATTAGAATATTACATAAGATCAATAAAAAAAAAAAAAGGATATTTTAAACAAATGTCAGGCTTCTGAAAAGTATGTTCATTTCTATGCACTCAATACTTGGTTGGGCCTCCTTTTGCATGAATTACTGCATCAATGCGGCGTGGCATGGAGGCAATCAGCCTGTGGCACTGCTCAGGTGTAATGGAAGCCCAGGTTGCTTTGATAGCGGCCTTCAGGTCATCTGCATTGTTGGGTCTGGTGT
>NW_015537974.1:175169-179601 GCF_001515605.1 Sinocyclocheilus anshuiensis | reverse complement strand
CATCTGTCAAGTCAGCAGTCTTCCCCATGATTGTGTAGCCTACTGACGCAGACTGAGAGACCATTTAAAGGCTCAGGAAACCTTTGCAGGTGTTTTGAGGTAATTCGCTGATTAGGGTGTGACACCATGACTTTCCAATATTGAACTTTTTCACAATATTCTATTTTTCTGAGACACTGAATTTTGGGTTTTCATTATCTGTAAGCCATAATCATCAAAATTTCAAGAAATAAAGGCTTGAAATATTTCACTCTGTGTATTGAATCTATATAATATATGGGTTTCACTTTCTGAAATGAGTGACAAAAAATATTGAGCTTTTTCATGATATTCTAATTTTTGGAGATGTACCTGTATATATCTGCAACAGTCTATATATCTACAGTAGTCTTCCTTTTTCAATAAGACGTCAACACATGAAAGAAAACTGCACACAGAAGAAATTTCACAGGGTCACAATTTCACTGTTTATATATATATATATAAAACTAAACAATCTGCTCATCATGAATATACAAGCATTGCAAAACATATTTTAAAAAATCTTAATTATGTGCTCCACGGGAAAATATTTGTTCTATGAACCACATTTAGTCTAACACTATTACTCACTCGAACCTGACAAGCTGGTAGAAACCCGTTTCTGGTTTTCTGATCATGGGTTATATCCTAGCCAAGAGGGAATTTTTAAACAGTGTAGTGGTGCCACATGTTTTATTTCCAGACATATTTTCTGAATGACTGTCCAATGCTCTGCTTAGTATTTCTGCTCAGCTGGGAGAAACTATGCTGGCCAATTACAGATGAGGACTGAACAGTGACATCAGCATTAAAAACATGGAATAATAAAGCTTTAATCAAAATACACTTATTAATGGCGATGGAAGCCATTGTTGCTATACTTGAATGAACCAGTTAAAATTGTTTTCAATAATTTAAATGCGTAGGAGTATTCAAAAACGTAGGAAATGAACATTAGAAATGTTGCCTAGGAAAGTTTAATAAAATGACTAAACTGAAACTAAAACTGAAATACAAATAGAGCTATTCAAAATATTAATAACTACTGTAGTTCCATCACTCATGCCAGTATATTGTTTAATCAGTAAGAAAATAAGGAATCATAACACCAAGTATTTAGGCTAACAACTATCTATATAATGAAAAAAGCTTTATTTTGGTAGTTTGTCGTTTTGTATCTTTTAAGAAAACTAGAAACTGTTTGTGTTTTAAAAATACAATAGTGATCGATTTTCATTTATTCAATGAGTAAAACTGTGACTTTATCCCCAAAACCTTCCAGTAGGGGGCGGCATATGAATGCACTTAACGTCCCTGCTGCCCTTCAGGCTTCAAGATGAGAGAACGACTAAATCCAGTTCGGACGTATAAAAAACATTATAAGCAAAAGAATGAGAATAATTACTTGTAAACTTTTAAGACATTTAAAATCAACATAAGATCTAATTTTACAGTGTAGTCAAAAAAACATGTTAACTTGCAACTTAAAAAACTCTAACAATCTAATATTAAGCATAAAACTCACGTTGAGATTTAGAAATTGAAGTAAAGCACGACACAATCTGTTTCTTTTCATTTTTTTTTTGTTTGTTTGTTCATGAAACTCTTATTTTGAAGATTTGTGTCGCGCGCTTGCGTTGAGTCTTTTATTTTAAAAGCTGTTCGTCTGTCCTCCATCAGTGAGTGTGTCTTACTGCCGCTGGCTTCACTCGCCACTGTTCGCCTGCTTATTTTTACGTCGTCGAGGCTGGCGGTGAAATCCAGGTCATCTCCGCCGGATCGCCAGCCAACACGGCTCAGGCTTCTGCTCTCCGCGGACTCAGAGTGCCATTTCCTGATTCCACTCTGCAGAGGTAAGGAGCTGATATTCTCCTCGTGTATGTCTGGTTTTTGTGCAGATGGCATCAGATGGCTGCGTAATGATGCCAGCTGTGCCAGTGGCCCCGCTGATAGAGAGAGGAGTGTAGCGGGTTTAGTCTGGGGCACAAAAAGTTGTTGGGACCCTCCGACTTCATATTTAGCCCGACAACTACTAGCCTATAGTCGGGCTGTTGCTCAAGTTAAGACTATAGACTGACATATTTATATTCTTAGATAGATCAGATCATTTATCGTCAGTATTATTAGGTCTTGCGTTAACGGAGACCGCAGCCGGCTGCTTTAACGGGACCCTGAATGTAACCCAGTTCTTCATTTAGACGTAATCGGGCTCATTTTGGGCCAGACATAGCTAGCCGTCTTCTTTTTTCTGCTATAATCCGCTAATTACCTGATTCTATTATTATTTGGTAAATGTTATTAGAAAAACACTCATTTTAAAAAATATTTTGTTAATGCCAAATAATTAATGTAACATTTATTTATAAATAGGTCTTTATTGATTTGCAGTTTATACTTTTAGAGCAGTTTTTTTATTTATTATTATATATATTTTTGTAATTTCTTCTGTAAGTTAGTAAGGGAAGGGTCTTGTATCATTCCGATATATTGTACACATACATGCACTAGTTACTTTTTCAATGGACTGTATATATTTATACTTTTTTAACTACTGTATATATTTAGTTACATATTCAGCTACAAAATTATAGCTTATATATTACTATAAGAATTATTAGTACGTGTATACACACACACACACACACACACACACACACACACACACATACATATAAAAACATTTATGTATACGTTAATATGTCATTTTTATTATAGTCATAGTAGCCGTGTTGAGTCACACAATGAAGGTAGCACCGGTATGTTGCCATGAAGATTGATGGAATAACCAGTTTATCTTTCAGTTATGCATGATTGACTGATCAGAATCAAGTTTTAAAGTAATAAAATTTAAAAATATATATCCGTTAATAGATTCATATATTCTTCGGCTCACCACAGTTTTTCTGTCAGATTTAATAATGCATTCATTTATTGTGCAGTAGTTATATTTGGGTTTTTATGTGTATACACATACACACACACACACACACACACACACACACACATACATATAAAAACATTTATGTATACGTTAATATGTCATTTTTATTATAGTCATAGTAGCCGTGTTGAGTCACACAATGAAGGTAGCACCGGTATGTTGCCATGAAGATTGATGGAATAACCAGTTTATCTTTCAGTTATGCATGATTGACTGATCAGAATCAAGTTTTAAAGTAATAAAATTTAAAAATATATATCCGTTAATAGATTCATATATTCTTCGGCTCACCACAGTTTTTCTGTCAGATTTAATAATGCATTCATTTATTGTGCAGTAGTTATATTTGGGTTTTTTGTCTTGGGTTACTTGGACTTGAGCATGAAGGATTGAGCATGAGTCATTTTCCAGCAGATGCTCATTTTATATCACATTTGTTCATTTGAGGCTTTGATATTTACTTACTGATGTCACTTTTGAGCTCCAAAAAGATTGAGAATGATCTTAATTTGTGTAACAAGTGAAATGTTTGAAATGGTTTCTTAATAATGTCAGCGATGTCCAAAGCGATTAACATCCTATAATCACAGCTTTATTTATGGGTTGTTAATATTTTATGCATGTGAGATTGAGAAGGGGAGTGTGTTTGTGTGTGTGTAGCTGTCAGCTGACCCTGTCCAGACTTGGACTGAGTGTGCTGCTAGTGGCTGTCGTGACTAGTGTTCGGCCCAGTTTTAGACTCCACTCTCTGTGTCCTTTCCTGTGCGCTGCAGGTTCTGGCCCAGTTGAAGAGACACAGACATGATTGTGTCATACGCTGCCAGATAGAGTCTGACAGAGCCTTTATTGTTGCTTAAAGGCATCTGACTCTTATTTCACTTCTAACTTGTCGTCTGTGGCATTCAGTCACCGACTCTGTCCCGCTTGTCTCCAAGGTTCACTGCCTCATGTTCATTCTGTACTTATGAATGTGAGCCGTTCCTCTGCGTTACCCCTGAATGACGTTTATCGACACAGAAGGACACTTTCCACTCCTGAAAAATGAGCTCGTGTCCCAGCTGTGATGTCATCCGCTCCAGGCAGCGAGGTGTGTCAGAGTGTCGGCTGATGGATCTGCAGCGGCATCGGGCCAACTGTAACAGTGAGTCGTGGAGGCGCATGGAGCTCAGGGAGGGACTGAAGAATGATAAATCGGTCCAAAGCGTGACCGAAGCTAAACAGGACTTACGGTGCATCGGCACCTGTTTGCCTGCACAAAACTTACTCTGTTGGCCACAGACTGCCCAAATTACCCAGCAGGCTTGCTGATTGACCATCACAAATGGGCAAAATGTTAAAGGGGTCATATGATGCTTTTTTAAAGATCATTATTTTGTGTATTTGGTGTAACAGAATATGTTGACATGCTTTAATGTTCAAAAAACACATTATTTTTCAAATACTGTACATTATTGTAGGTCCTCTATGCCC
>NW_015537974.1:169410-175159 GCF_001515605.1 Sinocyclocheilus anshuiensis | reverse complement strand
ATTAATAAAAAAAAAAATAATTTTTTGTTGCTATTTTGAGTGGTTTATCAATATAAAAAATGTATCATTTATTATTCATTGACGTGTTTTTTTTTTTATTAAAGAAGATGCACAATATAGGCCTATCGGTGCATAATGGCCAATACTACACTTTTTAAAATTTATTTATGCTTTTGGATATTTAATTTTGCATGCTTATTTTACAATTTGTCCCCTATTTTTATTTATTTTTTTTTTTTACGTTTTTATTTATTTAATACTTTTTTTTTTTTTTTTTTACAATCTTGAATAATCTTTTTTCTTTTGAAAATGACCATTTATTATTCAAGGATTTTTAAATTATTATTTTTTTATTTGTTTGCATGTTTGAATGGTTGATTAATATAAAAAAAATACATTAACACATATTATTCATTGACAAGGATTTTTTTATAGGCATTCACAATGTATTTGTACCATATTGGCCGATATTACAGATTTATTTATTTATTTGTATTAGGAGGATATATAATTGTGTGTGTGCTCATTTTCCCCATTTTTATGTTTAAATACTTTTATTAAATGTCATCTAATGTAAACCTATATCTTATCTTTGAATGTTTGTTTTGTTTAAAATAATTTAAAAAGATTTTTTTATATTTACAATAAAATTTTAAGAAATAATACATATTAAAATGCATGTAATAAAGTTATTTAAAAATGTAATAAAATAAAATTATTATTTAATAAAATAATTATATAAATTCATAAAAATATTAAAATACTAATTAAATTTAAATCATTATAAAAACATTCATAATGTAGTAATGCTGTTACTTAAGCAAAAGTAATTAAAAATAGATATAATTTTCATACTTTATAGCCTAATGTTGTGATGGGTTTTTTGTTTTATTTTTAATTTATTTAGACAAAAATAGTATAAAATTTTAGTATCGGCTATAACAAATGAAGATAATAATCAGCTTATTGATATCGGCCAGAAATTGTAATGTTTATTTTGTTGCATAGTGGTCTGAGAATATTGTAGTGGTGAAACGCAGTAAATCGAGTGCTATCCTGTTGGTGTGTGAGTGATTTGAGGCTGAGAGCTGGGACAGCCGCCCACTCCAGACCGGAACACTCACTGCTTGTGGGAAGAAGGCTTTCGGTCTCGCTGAGAGCCGTCTGTCTGACGTGGAATCATCATACGCCAAGCTTCCTGTCTTGCTGCGAAGCACATCATCTGGCCTCTGGCACTGAAACGTCAGGTGGCATAAGGGCTTTGGGTAGGAGCCGCACACATTCTGAACCGGGATCAGCTGTCGTTCTGCAATCCCTGCTGTCTGTCATTGTCTGACACACTGCAGAACTGGACCCAGATCAGTGTAAGAAAGGACGCCCAGGAGGATCCTTAAATTACTTGCACCCCCTCAGAACATACTTAGACTGGAGAGAAAATGACACAGCCAAAAAGAGCGGCACTCAGGCAGCGATCACAGCCGGACACTTATGGATCAGACCATGGAAGAGGTCACGCCACCTATGTGTTCACTGCTTAGTCTCCGTTGTTTTAAAATAAGTATTTCTTATTTTGCATAAATCAGTACAGTGCACATCTACAATCTAGTAGCAAATCCTCTGTGTTTGTCTAACTGATGTTTTTGCACTTTCTGGGTTCAGGTGGATGGTCTCTCAAAGTCCTGAGACCGATCCCTATGGTTAACCTCAGAACAGAGGCATATGGCAGAGATGGTCTGATAGGGTTGGGGTCCCTGGTTGGCATCCTGTGGTGGGAGACAGATGGAGGCAAGCCGGGGCATGAGGGGAACTGCGGTCCTGGCGGAGCAGAGATAAAGACACTAACTACCGCTCAGCTTGTGCAGTCTTTGCAGAGCTAAACTTGCCTTTTTACGTTTTTCTGGACTTTTTTTGGCTTTTATTGCTGCATACAATCTCTGCAGTACACCCCCTAGTGGCAGCCTATGTTAGATCTAAAATGCAATTGCCCTCTCATGTTTTGCCCCAAAACAGCAATCGCAAGTACATTTTCTGTCATCTTTGCAGGACTGTGATATGAAGAGTGTACAAAGTAACACATCTGTAGCAACAGTGTGAAAGTGAATAGCACATAACGGGCACAATACTGGTATAAACATAGATATATATCAGTATAATATGTCACATGACTAAACATGCATCATCATTTTCCAGTACATCCAGTTTCACAGTCCACACTACAACAAGAAAACGCATTTTACCTCAAAGTTTGAGTTAAAATACTTTGTGAGAGATAAACACAACAAGGTTTTAAAAGTGGACTAGTTAGATGAATTTACCGGTTCAGTGTGCTGACATTTAATTTCCCCCGACAACCTTTGAAGTCCCATTTAGCAACTTGTTAGCAACTGGCTTTTTCCAGACAAGTAAAAGCTTACAAAAAATCACAAAGTGGTATTGCTGATGTATTTTATGTTGTAGAATAAACTAGGGTTGGGCCGATAGACGATACCATCGATCGTCCATCGCCGATGGCTGACAGACATCACGATGTTGAGCCGCCATTGTGACCCCCCCCGCAATCCGCCGCATCCCAATTCCGCGTTCAGAAAGAAAATTAATGGTACTATGGATTGGAACCCCTAAAGGGAATAAATAGCCTATGAGATGGGAGGATTAAAAAAAATATTTCAATACTTTCTTTCGCAATTATATCGTTGGGTAATTATACTGTATTTAAATTGCGGCCATCAGGGAGCCGCTACTAATATGTAGGGCATTGAATCCGCGTTTGAATGCTCGCTCTCATTTTACTTTCACTTTCAAGATTCGCGATCACACGGACTCTATACTACGGAGCGGCAGTACCTACCACATATTTTACAAGATTAGATATTTGTCAGTGGTGCTCAGTATCTGCAAATTATTCGCCATTGTCCTATCAGTCATCTCTCCTTACTCTGTGTATGTGGTAAGTGAACTTTCATGTACTGTAATGTAATAGTCTACCGCTAGTAAGCGGCTAACCATGTCCCTTTAGTGGCTCCGTAGAACTCCGTAGATGCCTTTCTGCATACGGATTCACGCTTTGGGCACACTCCCTAGCCCCGCCCCCTGATATCATCGTCCATCACGATGTTTCACTGTAGACATCGTCCGATGGCAATTTGGTAGACATCGCCCAACCCTAGAATAAACATGAAAATATTTTGAACTTGTGTTAACCACAGACCTTATTTAACCAAAAACCCGTTCATGGGGTAGGACACCATCAATACTTTAGAAGGAACATATTATGGGTTGCCCAAGGCTATAGTGTTAAATAATGCAAACAATTATTTCTGACTTATTCATTATCATCAATTCTACAGAATTATGGATGAACCACAAATAATTGGTAATTTTTAATGATTAATGCTTCTGAAGTTCAAATCTGTTCCGAAGAACTCCTGTCTGAACTTTTCTGTAAGTCTCCATTGGAAAGAAGGGACTTCTGGGTCTGTTGTGTTACAAATCTCCATCTGTCAGAAATGATGTTTCCATCAAAAATGACAACATAATTAACCACAGGAACAATGAGGTCCCTTTTGGCACATTTGTACATAGTCACTGTATTTTAGTCAGTTGGAAATATCGGTAAAAAAATCAATTCAATCAACTATGCTTTTATGATCAATCATTGTTGTCATTTTTGAGTACAAACTATCATTCCAAGTATATTTATATGTACCCTGTAATGGAGATCAAGATGTGAGCTAGAAACCCATTGATGCTGTAGTGGGGGTTCGAGTCCTGTAATGTCTCTGTCTCTCCTAAATGCTTCAAAGCTGATCTCTGTTCTGATACAGGACACTGCAGCACTCTGCACCAAGCTCTCTGTCTCTCTCCCTTTCACGCACATTCATTTTCTCTCTCTTGTGCTGCAGCTTGACTTTGACATCAGCTCTTCTAGAGGACATCACAAACACAAACTTTTAGGACTCTAATTATTTACAGCATTTCTAGTTGGTTAAATCACCCTTCACAGGTCTGGAAGAAGGTCACATGTCATTTCAACCAAGCAATGTCAGACAGAACTGTTGTCAAAGTCATTTTGAGGAAAGGACTTGTTTAATATCAACCTCAGTTACATGTGCAAACTTGTTACGAATCATCGGCATCAAAACATGAAAGTAGTGATGTTTCATAAATCAGGGCACTTACACACTTATCAGCAGATTTAATCAGTGTTGGAATGGATGGTACGGAGTACCCCTTGAGAACAAGTGTCTGGTTTGAGCTCATGCTAGACTTGACCTCCGTGACCTCTGCAGTGTGCACCGCTGCAGAATGCAGTAGAGCAGCAAACGTCTGGCTGTCTAGACACTGTGGGCGGAGTCCCAGAGGGCTGTCGATTGATTGGCTGAGAGAAGAGATCCTGAAACTGATTAGACCTTCACTTCAAAGGCTCGTGTTTGTTTGCGGTATGTGTTTCAGTTTTGGTGTGTGTGTGTGTGTTCCTGTGCTCTCTGAACAATACAGTTTTTGGAGGACAGATTGATTTTGTCTTTCCCACCCACATGGCTCCAAATTTGATTGATTTTATTTGCCCTATTTTCATGTAGCGTCTCATCTCTGTGCTCTAAAAAACATATGCATTTGTCAATGTAAGTCCTGACCTGATCAATAAAGTCATTAATGTTTTCAGATCACTTTAGTGCATAATATTAAAAGGTAATCACTTTTCTTTTTGGGTGCAGAAAGAAAGTCATCTCATTCGTTGTTGCCAAGGCAACCAAAATCTCCAGCATATTGCATAAAACCGACTTTAATACATCCCACATTTTGCCTTGTTGGCATTGCAGGATTGTTAAGCTAAATAAACTGTTCACTTAAGAGAGGTGGGCCGAAATGCATAAGAGGTGGGATTAAGCGCAGTCACTCAAATTACTGCTAAGGGCAAACAAGACCAAAAAACATACAGTGATTACAATAAAGTAAAAGAGACTGTCAGAAGAAAGAGGAATGCAGGTAACTGTTGTACTGAAAATGATAGGCTGTAAAAAACATCCGTCATGACACTGTGCAGACAGGCATGTTGTCATAAATTCTTGCTGTTGTATCTATTCTAAATCAGCTAGTGTCTGTGCATGTGGTGTACAATGAGCGTTTCTTCCTTTACTTGCGGTCCTTTCACTTGTCTTCATCACTTTTTCTGCATTTGTTTGTGTATATCTTCAGAATATCTTATTTATGGTGTGTGTTAGGGCTGCACGATAAATCGCATGCGATTATTTAATGCGCATCTTGTCAGAAAGCCGGTTCTGTAATCAGCGGTAAATCTCCATCACCTGCGGGCTTTCACATTGAGCAGCATTAACTACACAGAGCCGTTGTTCACTGACGAGCTGCGCAAAAAATTGCGCGAATATGAACGTGGTTTTGCGCAGCTCGTCAGTGAACAACGGCTCTGTGTAGTTAATGCTGCTCAATGTGAAAGCCCGCAGGTGATGGAGATTTACCGCTGATTACAGAACCGGCTTTACTGATAAGATGCGAGTTAAATATCGCATGCGATTTATCGTGCAGCCCTAGTGTGTGTATATACAGAAATACTTTTTTATAGCCGGACACTAGACCTCTACACGAGTTATTCTATTTATTTTATTTTTACACCCTATCCACTAGGGCTGGGTTTTGACACAAATTTCATGATTCAATTCGATTCTCATTCACAAGCTTTCGATTCGATTACCAATTCGATTCGATTCAATATTGATTATTTTGGATATAA
>NW_015537974.1:168735-169213 GCF_001515605.1 Sinocyclocheilus anshuiensis | reverse complement strand
AATGGTGGCTGTCATAAAAACTTGATGGATTTATTCAAACATAAATTAAACATTGAAGAACAGTAAAAATTATAATGAATATGTTATATGGTGCATATAAGCAAAATGCCCCTCTCTAGTTTAATTTTCTAGCTGACTAATGAGTTTATGGTCACCGAATATGTTTTTTTCTGAGGTGACGTTACGTGACTTTGTTTATAAGCCATTATATTGATGTCTTTGTGTGGCTGAAACACTGATTGAGCAATTACATGAGACAGGATACGGATTGTAAAGTTGTACTCTTTCTTTTAACATGCCTTCAGATGTTTAGTCATGATTATTTTGTGCTGAAACTGGTATTAATGTGGAGGAGATGATTAGTTCACGTGCGCCTCGCGCTGCCGCGTCTGTTGAACTTCAAAACGGCATTTATTGTTTGAATACTGCAATACAATGGACAGAATTTGAAATCTGAGACTTTGTTTCATATTAAAAG
>NW_015537974.1:151694-168149 GCF_001515605.1 Sinocyclocheilus anshuiensis | reverse complement strand
ACAGGATATGGATTTTTAAGTTGTTCTCTTTCTTTTAACTTACCTTCGGATGTTTAGTCATGTTTATTTTGTGCTGAAACTGGTATTAATGTGGAGGAGATGATCGGTTCACGTGCGCTACACGCTGGGCTTATTATTGAACTGAAGTGCATCGCGCTACAGCGATCTGTCACTCCACATTAAACAGCGCCAAAACGGCATTTATTGTTTAAATATTGCAATACAATGGACCGAATTTGAAATCTGAGACTTTGTTTCATATTAAAAGTACCAAAGCACAATGCTTATTGCGATATATTGGATTGGAAGTGCCCTTCAACGTTCCGTCCATTAACTGAAAGCAGGCTAGAATAATCGATTCTTGGGGTTTAAGACTCAGTATCGTTCCGTAAAAATGAGAATCGATTAAAATCAAGATATCGATATTTTTTACCAAGCCCTACTATCCACCGATGGGGGCGTAATGTCATATGAAAGTACAATGGCTGTGCAACGCTATCACTGGATTCACTGCATGTTTCAGTGCGAAACATGCTGTGAATCAGTGTAGTCTGATTCTCTAATGAATGACTTGTGGGTTCTTTTTAGTAAATCGAAGGTGTAGAGTGCAACCACTGTAAAATAGTGCAGATTTAATGATTCTTATGAATCACTGCTTTTTTATTTATTTTTTATTTTTTATTTTGTGAATCAAAAACATCCAACACAACCAGTTAAGTCCAATTCTAGAACGGAGTTCATTCTTTTTAGCGAATCAAAACACTGCACAACCGTATAGCCGAATTACAGAACAAATTACAGAGTCGGTTCTTTTTAGCAAAATATTTTGTTTTTGTATTGTTGGACTGAATTTATGCTGCATTTAAGACTAAAAAAGCTGTTTAAATGCCCCTTTTTGCATCATAAGAAAATTATTTGTTTATTACTACAGAATGCTGCTCTAGTTCTCAGAGTCTCAGTTGGGCGGGACTAAAACTTAAACATGTCTGGTTCACACACACATATGCACCTATTAAACTGACTAGCCCAGACGCCTGAGTCATCATTTGTTAACCTGCAGATCCTGGTTGTCAGGTCAACTTAGGACACGGGCAGGAAAACGGTTAATCTGTCTGATTAACTGCTAGGCTTGAACAGGGTGGCCTTTCCTTTGTGGATGGGTTTTTTTCTGTTTGCTGAACCATGTGTTGTAATGGACTTTATCTTTAGCAGAAGGTATAAAGATAATCTACGAGTAAGGGAATTAAATATTTCAATGTCATTGTATTTTATTTGGTAAAAAGTAGGGGTGCTCCGATTGATCGGCTACCGATCACTATCGGCCGATAATCACGTTGGGATGATTGATCGGCGGTCTCTAAAAAGGCCAATCTCAAAAAAACCATCTCAAGCTGATGATGCTGCTGTGAGAGGTTTGGCATGACATGCAGCGTCACCGTCTCACTCTGTCCGGCGCGGGTGAAATAATTATAATGCTGAAGGTGAGGGACTCAATATGCAAATGGATTTAAATCACCACACATCACGTCTATCTATAAGCAAGCTGCACGCTGCACAGTTGACACAGGAATTGTGACTTGCACAATCGAGGCAGTGTCACACCGTCACTCCTCTGTCCGGCGCGGGTGAAATAATTATAATGCTGAAGGTGAGGGACTCAATATGCAAATGGATTTAAATCACCACACATCACGTCTATCTATAAGCAAGCTGCACGCTGCACAGTTGACACAGGAATTGTGACTTGCACAATCGAGGCAGTGTCACACCGTCACTCAAGTTTATAAATTGCATTACTTTTTAATTCTTGCCAGTGTTTAACCATTCAGCGCCCGTGCGCTCTCCTGAAGACCGTGCGCTCATGCACACTCAAAGCGCACACACACATTACGCCGTTTGCAGTGCGTATGTGGTGCGTATTTTTTTTCCGCATTCATGTTAACAGATTAATAAAGCCTGCACACGGTTGCAGTCCAGCAGTGCCTTCCAGGAGCGGTGCGTCTGCAGCAGTGCAGAGAGTCGTTTCCGCTGCATGCGCTGAATTAAAGTAATAGCGCATTGTTTGCAGTAAATATGAACATGGATTGACACGAAAATGTAGTAATTACACCATAAATGCATATTATTAAAGTCTACTGTGTTTCACAGTCAACACATATGACTTTTTGGCTAGGTTTAAAGGGAAAGAGCACTTTTAGATAAACAAGGCGATAATAGATGGCACTCGTGGAGGTAGGCAAACAAAGTTCATTATTAACCGCAAGATTGCTTGTAATAAAGATTTCAGTGCAAAAGGAAAGGCAGTAGAGCTGACTATTTCTGTCAATGGTCAAAAGAAAGCTTTAAAAAGATCGGTATCGGTGATCGGTATCGGCAGATACTGCTTTCTGTGATCGGCGATCGGTGATCGGCCTCAAAAATCCCGATTGGAGCACCCCTAGTAAAAAGCTGTGTAATGAGTTGGATAATATACAGTCAACTGGTTATTATTGCCAAGTAAACAAATGTAGGCTGATATAAAACTCCACTGTTTCACACCGGAGTCTTAATCACCCATTTGGGGTTTCTTTTGAGACAGACTGACAGGCAAGGTACACTGTAAAACCTAACAGTGATATTCACTAAATAAAATAAATCAACACATAAATATTGAGTCGTGCACTTATATTTTAAAGTTAGCAGTACTCATATGTATTGGTTTCAAAACTTAAATGGTTTAAGGCAATCGGTTTCCTCAAACGGTTTGAGTTAACCTAACTTGTCGGGTTTTACAGTGTAGCAACTATTAGTCATTTTTTTTACTAATGATTAATGGCATGGGCAGTTATGATGTTTGAGTCTGACTGGATGAATCAGTTCAGCGAATAGTTGTTCCTAAGAGCTTCATCATGATTTAACCAGGCACCGAGAGTGAGAAAGAGACAGACCCCCTGCTGAGATCACATTACCCAGACCGACTGATACAGAGAATATTTTAGCAGGCGTTTATTGCAGTCATTTTAGTGGTTTTCAGCATGGCTGCTGTTCAGCCTATTCATCAAACTGTGTGTATTAGGATAGAGAGTCTCTACAGGTGGAGTGTTCTGGTTCACTTTGTTAGTATTTATTATTATTGTTTTTGTTTGTTTGTTGTACTGATGCTAAAATTCTGGGCAATACTGACAATAATGAAAAGTCTGTTCAGCATACGCAAGTCAACCAATCACATGTGTTTCTTGAAGTCACTCATGTTTACAAGGCTAACATAATGTCAATACCAATGAACCTCTTGCAAGTTTATAAGATTTATACATCTGAAAGCTGAATAAATAAGCTTTCCATTGATGTATGTTTGTTAGGATAGGTCAATATTTGGCCGAGATACAACTATTTGAAAATCTGGAATCTGAGGGTGCAAAAAAAATCTAAATATTGATAAAATCGCCTTTAAAGTTGTCCAAATGAAGTTCTTAGCTAATTTTTGATTACTAATCAAAAATTAAGTTTGACATTTACAGTAGGAAATTTACAAAATATCTTCATGGAACATGATCTTTACTTAATGTCCTAATGATTTTTGGCATAAAAGAAAAATCAATAATTTTGACCCATACAATGTATTTTTGGCTATTACTACAAATATACCCCAGCGACTTAAGACTGGTTTTGTAGTTCAGGGTCACATATTTGATAATATATTTGTGTCTTATCGGTTATGTCTTTTTTTTTTTATTTATTTTTTTATATCTATCGCTGTTTGTCGATTATTGTATATACCTTTGCCATTATCTAAAAACACTAATAACTTAATAAAATATATTATAATCTTTAGCAAATCTCAAAATAAATATAAATTTCATGCTGTACATTATAATATTGTAACTTCTAAATTCACTTGTAGTATTTAAATGGCAGATTTTAGTTTTTAGTGCTTTATTCTTTATTTAGACAAAATAGTATTGAATTTTAATATCTGCAGTTTATTAGCAGTCATAACATGAAAATAATTATGACTTTACTGAATTATAGAATTTAGAAGATAATAATTGCCATTAAGTTTGCAATGCCAATATATTTAATTCTGGTACATTTTATTTTATAGTAATTTATATATTTATGTATAAATTCTATTTATAGAATAGAATTGTAACTTTGGTCAGTATATGTCAGAATAGGGCTGCATGATTAATCGAATGTGATTGTCATGCGCATCTTGTCAGTAAAGCCGATTCTGTAATTAGTAGTAAATCTCCAGCACGCGTGTTCAGATGGAGCAGCATTTACTACACAGAGCCGTAGTTCAGTGACAAGCTACGCAAAATCGCGTTCATAATCGCAGACGATTTAATCGTGCGATTATGAAATCGAAGAAATCGTTCTGCCATTATGAAAGCTGTTTGCGTAGCTTGTCATTGAACTACGGCTCTTTGAAGTAAATGCTGCTCCATCTGAAGGCACATGAAAATACCACATTTAATAACATGTTTTTACTCCAAACTCACTTCATAACGTCAGTCGTGTTTGAAATAAAGCCTTCTGTGAGATGATGTGGCTTCTTACACAGAATAAGGCACACAACATATTTCATAGTATTCTAAGCAGCGATAAAGGCTATGTCGATTAGCATTGCATTATTATAAACTTTATTATAATAAAAATTATAATAAGACGAACTCAGATAAACCATATTATTGTCGTAGTCGTGTGTTTATTAGTCATGTTGAATTAATGAAAGCAGTTAAATCTGTTTATTCAGCAACGGCTATAGGTATTTCCTGGGTTTCTTCGGTGAGGCGTATTTGGAGTTTCAGCGCGAGAGAGCCCTCTGGCCTTCAGATGGAGATTTACTGCAGATCACAGAACCGTGCTTCACTGAAAGATACGCATCACAATCGCAGATTCTGCCTAATCGCGATTTATCGCCTTTGTGATTTAATCTCGATTAATCGTTAAAAATGTGTTTTTCACATCCTTAGTCTGAACAAAGCCATAGATACATGGTTTGTTCACTCTCTCTGAGAGGAGAAGCACTTAGGAAAGGGACACATGGAAGAACAAAGATAACAATGAAGAAAAGTAAATCTAAACATCTGGCAGATGTTCATCTGTTTTATCTGTGGTGGCCGTAATTGTGTCCTGAAACGACCTCAGTTGACTGTGTGTGTCTCAGTCTTTGTTTGATTTGGATGGCGTTCTCCTGTTTCACGTGTGTGGAATATTATTTATTGTGTGATGGATCCGTGCTCTCGCTGTGCGGCATGCGGCTGGGGTCAGACGAGGTGAGGGCTTGCCGTGCTTCTAAGTAACACAGCCGATGTGTATTCGGCAGTCTGGGCTCAGCGCGGCGTCCACTGGGATGTCAGAGGGCTTTAAAGGTTGTCTGAGGACACGTCCTGCCTCGTCCATTGCTCTAGTCTTCTCCAAATTAAAATGGAGTTGTTCTTTTTTTTTTTTTTTTGAGACATTAAATCGATGATATTAAGCCACAGAAACATTAGCTGTGGCTTGTGATAACTTGGTTTCCAGTAAAGTGTTCTAGTGTGTTATGTAACAGTCATTAAAGGCTGACACTCCTGCTGGGGATTGTAGATGCTAATGTGCATCTCTTCACAGGAACTTGATGTTTTGTTGCTGGTAAAGATCTGCCGTAAGATCATAAAATGCTGATGTGTTGAACCCCTGCTGTTTCTAATTTATGCTTAATGAAACACCCGTTTTATGATTGTGTCGGGTCTGTCTGTTTTTTACGTCTGCCTCAGAACTTGTCTGCCAGATCAGACAGGATCTTAGATGACTACAACTATGGTGGTAACCAGTAGTTTTCATTACCTTAGAAAAAAATCAATTGTTCAGAGTTAGTATTAGAAGGTACTTTGATATTGGTTTTGTTTTATTACTGTTCGAATATTGGAGGTCAGTACACTTGCTTTTTTTTTTTTAAGATATTAATACTTTTTTTTCCTTCTTTTCTTTTTTTTAAGCAAGGATGCGTTGATTTGATTTAAAAGTGACTGTAAAGACATTTATAATGTCACAAGATATTTCTATTTCATTTTCAACTGCTGTTTAATTTTTTTTCAGTATTCTTTGATGAATAGAAAGTTCAAAAGAACAGCATTTTTGTTTCTTTTGAACAATCTATTCATCAAAGAATACTGAAGATAATGTATCACCGTTTCCACAAAAATATTAAGCAGCACAACAATGATAATAATAATAAGAAAATCAGCATATTGGAATGATTTCTGAAGGATCATGTGACACTGAAGACTGTAAAAATGGCTGCTGAAAATTAAGCTTTAAATGCAATAAATGACATTTGATAAAGTGCTAAAATAGAAAACAGTTATTTTAAATTGTAATAATGTTCCACCATATTACTGTTTCATTTGTATTTTTGACCAAATAAATGCAGCCTTGGTGAGCATAAGAGACTTTCAAAAACATTAAAAATATTTTACTGACCCCAAACTTTTGAATGGTAGTGTATGTTAAATAAATCATCTTCATATGAGCAAATTAATGGTGAATTAACGTACTCAAATAATTGCCATTATTGTCTCAAATATAACAGTAAAATAGCACTGTTTTATCTTAGTTTAGTTGATGAGATGATTTGCAGAAAACATTTTCAGGGGAAGAATTTAACAAATCTTAAAAATTCATTTTGAAATAATACTGAAACAGAATTATTACTCAAATAAAATCAAATTGTGTATCGAACAGGAATTGTTCTCCATTTGAATTGAATCAAGTGAATCAAATCAACACAGTGAATCATTAATTGATTCATTGTCAATTCCTAAACAAGATTTCACATAGTACTTACTCCAGTAAAAGCAGCTGTAGTAAATCATAGAGGAAACTATAGTAACCTTTTGTAAGTGAGTTTTGCAAGTACATTTTTGCTTGCATGTATTTCAGCCACTCAACTGATTTTCTCTCTGTCTCTCTCAGTGAGCTTGCGGTCTGAAGGATGAGGTGGGGCGCATTGATTAGCACACTGCTACGCTGAGAAGAGTTTATCCACCCAGGACGAGCGGCAGCAACTACACATTCCCTTCCTGAATCAGCTATCAAACACCTTCTCTGAATCAAGTACCTGTCTGGATCTTTCCTCGCTCGCTCACACACAGCTATGGCTGGCTGGCTCTGGCTGGGAGGGTAATCAGTGCTCTGGTTGCCCTGGCAACCCCGCCCTGATTCCTGCTGAATAGAGCCCTAGTCTGTCACTAAATACTTTTTAGCCCCTCCTCCACCTTTCTTCTTAGTTTATTTGCCCTTTCGTGAAGGTAGAGGGCAGCGGCTGGAGCAGGAGCCATGGACTTATGAGGTGAGAATGGCAGCACGGTGGCTGTTTGGCCCCCAGGAGCCCTCAGGCAATTGGAGCCAATAACGTGGGTGCACACACAAACATACGGGCCAAGCGGCAGGAGCAGTATGCAGGAGGCTGACCTACCGGCCACCAATGCTTTTACAGGTGAGCACCGGATCAGGTTTATAACCTCAGTGTTAGAATTAAACGGGATAATTGGTTGGCATGAACGTGAGTTTAATGATTCATGCCAGCGGTGAAGATTATGTTCATGAGGAGTCTCTCCCCTGCCTGGAATGGAATGCAGAGAAAGTGCGAGATGGGTGGAGGGCAGTGGAGGCTGGGCTGTGTACTAAACCACAGTTTGACAGCCTAGTGCACTGCAGACAGAGAGCAGAACAGGACTTGGAGAAATGTGCTACTTTACTGACATAATATAATGACCCTGAACTTCTTTTCTTGTCTCATCTCGTCTCATCTCTTCTCCTTTCATCTTATCTCCTCTTCTTGTTACATCTTGCCTCGTCTCATTTCATCCTCTTCTCTTCTCTTCTCTTCTCTTCTCTTCTCTTCTCTTGTCTTGTCTTGTCTTGTCTTGTCTTGTCTTGTCTTGTCTTGTCTTCTCTTCTCTTCTCCGCTCATCTTCTCTCGTTTCCGCTCATCTTCTCATCTCTTTCTTAATGTTTTGTTTAATCTTATCTCTTCTCTTCTTGATTCGTCTCTTCTCATCTCATCTCTCCTCTTCTCGTCTACTTTTCTCTTGTCTGGTATTTTTATTTCAAAAAAAAATTTCATATTCTATTCTCATTTCTCATCTACTTCTTATCTTCTCTTTTCTTCTCTTCTGTCTTCTCATTTCATCCCGACTCATCTCTTCTCTCCTTGTTTTGTCTCTTCTCGCCTTGTTTAGTCTCGTCTCTTCTTGTCTCATCACGCCTCATCTCTGTTTATTTTTCATCTCTCTTCTTGTTTTGTGTTGTCTCTTCTCTTATTGTTGAGTCTCTTCTCTCCTCATCTCTCCTCTAGTCTTTGTCTTGTCTCTTCTTCTCTCCTCTTTTGTCTGGTCTTTAAAAATATTTTCTCATTTAATCTCTGTCCTTGCATCTTCTCATCTTCTCTTCTTTTTTTCGTCTCTTTTCATTTTTTTTATTTTTGTCTCAATTTTTCTCATCTGGTCTCCATTCACCTTTTCTCATCTACTTATTTTTCTTCCTTCTCTTCTCGTTCTTGTTTCATTGCTTATCTCATCTGGACTAATCTCTTTTCTCCTCTTCTTCTCTTGTCGTCTCTTCTTCTCTCCTCTTGTCTCCTTTTTGCTCATCACGTCTCCTCTCGTCTTTTCCCATCTTCTTGTCATCTACTTCTAATCTTATCTTCTCCTTTTCTACTCTTTTTGCCTTTCTTCTCCCCTCTTTAGTCCAATGTATTTTCATCTTGTCTCCTCTCTTCTCATCTAGTCTATTCCCTCTTTTTCCCATTTTCTTGTCTCATCTGCTTCTGTTCTTTTGCTCTCTTGTTTCTTATTTTGTCTCCTCTTCTAATCTTGTGTCTTGTCTCTCCTATTCTCTCTTGATTTTTGCTGCTTTGTGCTGTTGAGTTTGTGCAGGTGAATGTTGGATTGTCTCATTGTGTGTCGTGTTATGTTAAGGTGTAAGCAGGGCAAAGAACTGCTGATTTGTTTGTCTAAAGATTATCATATCATTTTTAAAATCACATTGGGCTGCACCACACCTTGTGAGAGATCACATGGGTGTGCTTTGGTATTGTCTAGCTCCTCCTCCTAACACAGTCAAGTTGTTTATAGTGCTAGTGTCATCACTGTCTGGTTTGCATTGCATTCTGGTCTTTTGTTAATGCTGCATAGTGAAGAGTCTTCCATACAGCTGAATATCCACCGTTATCAGGTCAATGTTGAGTTTCTCTAAAAGCATGCTTGCAGGAAGACTTATTTTAAGATCATTTATAAAAGCCAGTGACCTACATATAGAGGATCATCGCCGACTGAGATCCACAAATCTCTGCCAAGTTTTTGGCCCAGTGAAACTATCCCACAAACTCCTGCACCTGAGCATTTTCAGATCCTCACAGGACGTCCTGATGTTTTTAGTTGTTAAGTTGTTGTGAAGTTCTTTCAAATGTAGACTTTTCATGGAACAATGTAAAATAGTAGGATCATCCAGGTTTGACAGTTTAGGGGTCTGAGAATCAGGAGGTGGAGGGGGAAACGGACCCAGGTGTAAATCAGGATCTGACATAGCTTTTTTTGTTTAGTTTTTTAATAAACAGAGCAAAATTGTGGCAGAACTTGTCAACTTTTATAAATACAATGTAAAAAAATTTAGGTTTTGTTTTTTAAATGTTTTTGAAAGTCTCTTATGCTTATCCAAGAGTACATTTATTTTATAAAAATACGGTCAGAAAATTGTAATATTGTAAAAATATTTGTATAATTTAAAATAACTCTTTTCTATTTTAATATATTTGAAAATGTAATTTATTTCTGTGATGGCAAAGTTGAATTTTCAGCAGCCATTACTCCAGTCTTCAGTGTCTTATGATCCTTCAGAAATCATTCTGATATGCCGGTTTGGTGCTGTAGAAACTTTCTTATGTTGAAAACAGTTGTACTGCTTATTATTTTTCTGAAAACTGTGGTACATTTTTTTCATAATACTTTGATGATTAGAAAGTTCAAATGAACAGCATTTATTTGAAATAGATTTTAAGTATTAAATAGATTTTAAGTATTAAAAAGTATTAATTTCTTAAATCTCAATGACCCCAAACTTTTGAACAGTATTGTAATCTTATTTGGGAGTTGCATTTATAATCCACTTAGCTTTTCTAGTTATAAGTTTCCTTTCACAAGTGCCAGAACAAACCAAGGATGGAAATATGTCAAGCCCTGATGCAGCAGGTGTGAAAACAGAGACTGACCCTGATTGTTATTGATTATATTAGCCTATCTGAAAACGAGTCATTGCGGTTTTCTGTGTTTGTCCCTAGAGTGCAGATTCCTGTGCACTAACGGCAGATGTCTGAACCTGGGCTCGCAGGTCTGTGATCAACTCAACCACTGTGGAGACAACAGTGATGAGGAGCACTGTCCCATCTCCACCCAGCATCCTGCATCTGCCATCTTCAGCTGTGAGTCCATCTCTCTAACACTGCTGCTCCAGACTCAGGTCTGTGTTCTGGTTCTGATGAAGTCAGCAGGATGTTTTCTTGCTTCTCATTGGTCAGTTCTCATCTGAATTCCTGAGGCGTTTGTATCCAAGCCACCTGCAAGGTGTGAGTCTGAGAAGAGTGTTAAGTGGTGTCTCTGCACGCTGAAATGCGGAGAGGGACTGTGTGTGTGTGTGTGTGTGTGTGTGTGTGTGTGTGTGAGTAGGTTGTGTTCAACATAGGATGTGGTCAAATAGCTAAAATATTAAAATGCATCACAAAATTCAAGATATGGGGGCTTTATATCATTTCATATAGTTAATATCACACGAAGAGTGCCGTTTTGTCATCCAAAAATCAGCATGATTACAAATGTGATATTGATTTTATACAACAGTTCAATAAACAAGAAGTTAATATTAAGAGCCTTACGTTTTAGACACCATATTGCCTGTTTTTTGCTCTATTTCGACAACAAAAATAATTCCAAACAAAGACACAGCATTGTTTTGCTTCTCTGAGCAACATGATGCTGTTTCGTTCCTGAATGAATCAACCGTTTAAATGATTCGGTTCAATCACAATGACTCACTTATTAACAGTGACGTGCTGCCACCTACTGGCGGTTTTAATTTCACATTTAAAGTATATTATCATTTTTTAAAAATAATTTCAAATATCAGTATTCAACGTTTTATATGCATGTAACTGCAGGTTAAATGCATTCATGTCCTGCATTAAGCAGTGTGTAAATGCATCTAAATGCCACTTCAGATGTAGCTTCTGTGTTTCCTCTGCATTGCAAAGATGAATTTTGTTGATACTGATTTCATTTGCTTGATAACAGCCCAAATGTCTTATTATTCTAATTGACTGATTAAATGTAAGAATTTTACTCAAATGATGATGCACACTTTTAGAAAAAAAAAATGACTTCATTGTAAAAATGACCATAAAAGGTAAAAATCAGTTTAAACTTATTGGAAAAGATTAATTTCTATCACTGCTGTGAACTGACCACCACACAGAATATGAAGAATATCAAAGTCAGCTGTCCATGGTAGTCCTTAAGACTACCAGCACAATAACACAAGATCAGCACAATAACACACTCAGTAAAATATTGTTTAATTATCCTCATCAATAAAATCCTAGAAAATATCGAGATATAATTTTTTGTCGATATCGCACACCCCTAGCTGCCAGCCGTTCCACACAATTGGCACTGAATGTAAAATTTAACACTGCATACACCACCCTAACCCTCGCCAAAGAGAGGAGCTCTCTCTCTCTGTGATTAACCAAACTCAGATTAACTTAGGTGGTTTAATTTTCTCTCTTCTTCAGCCCTTTGCATAGTTAAGAATGTAAAGATGAAATATATTAATATATAATTTGTATTTGTGGTGCTCATTAATTTTTGGTGGGTGCTCCTAAATCTTTGCTGGTGCTCCTAACTTTTTAAAGTTGGGAGCACCAGTGCTACCAAGTAAAAATTTTAATTTCGAGCCCTGCTACTACTATTAGTATTGTGAACTATAATTGATGAACTATAATTGTTGTTATTGTTATTAGCTATCATATTATTAAAAGTTTAAAAAAGGACCAAAAAATGTTTACAGAAAGGAAATATTTAGTAAATAATAATATTTTCATATAATATGAAATAATATCATTTTTGGGTCAGATTTTCTGGGGGATTTGCTAAAGTACTCAAAGTAATTTCCCTTGAGATGGCAGACAGAGAAATGCATTTTCAGTAGATGCATTGTGAAAGAGATGGTGTGCCAGTTTGTGCAGGCCACATATCAGCCGTTTTCTGTCAGTATTTGCAGGAATTACTTTAAGAGTGATGCTTATTAAACATGACAGGTTTCCACACCTCATCTCCACAGAAGAAACCACACTGAGGATCATCTTACCTTACATACACTCTAGCTTTTACTGTGATGAGCACAGTTACCACAAAACCGATCACATTTGCCCTTTCCCGGCATCGAATCCCAACACACAACTTGGCTGGCAGAACTTTGCTATAAAAACCACCAACAACAAACTTTCTCAGACATAAAACTACAAACGTTTATTCACTCTGCATAAAAGCTCGGGGTACGCTCTGTCCTCTTTGAAGGCGGCAAGGTAGCGGCACGCTTTGAAGGGTATGTAAATCAGCCTCTTCAACAGTTTGCGTGTTTGTTAATGGCTCCCCTCTCCAGTGTGTGTGTGTGTGTGTGTGTGTGTGTGTGTGTGAGAGCGAGAAGAGTTTCTCAAGAGCTGCAGATAAGCTGAAGTTGTCAGGCACTGGACGTTCATAGACGCTATCCCGCTCGCACTGGACCAACACGTCCCACTTTGATGTCTGTCAGGGGACTAGTGTCTATAGAGCTCTCTCGTATTCGCTTTCTCCTCACGTTTCTCCTCTGCGGTTTTAACACAGGTTGATGGGGGTCAGAGATCGCCGAGGTCACGTTTCGAGCCTTGTCTGATGTGAAGAGCTCAACAATCAGTTTGTTTGAGTTTAGGATTTCCATCACTAATCTCCATCATCTCTCATGCTAATCTGGGCCGACCGCAGCGGGATGCATTTTCATGCTAAGGGGCTCATTACCAAACCGACGTCATGTCTTCTGTATGCAATCTGTGTCGCTTAGAGGGAGGGCAAGTCCCAGATGAAGCGTTTGAACTTCTTGAAGATAGAGAGAGAGAGGGAAGTGCCCGATGATGGAATTGTTTGGTTTACAGGAATGTCCGACAGTAAAAGAGACTTGAATGAAGTTCGGAGGGTCTTAATCAGGGTTTTAATGACGGAGGATAATGATGGTGTGAATGAGACACTTGTTTGGTATTTGATGTCTTGGAGCCGGTTTGAAGAGCGTTCCGCTTTGTTTGCGCTCACTTTGATTCGTGTTATTTGACTTTTCGCAATATTCTGGATAAAGGAAAACAATTTATCTCTGAACATGTTTCTTAGATTTGCACTTTAACGAACCAACAGGCTGAGCACCTGTGCGATAAATTCATCACGCACTCAATAGCAACCGTTGTGATTTAGTTTTTAGTTGTAAAAAGCTCTCCCCCCCGCCCTCTAAAGCTTTCCGATGAATACGAATCCTGTCAGTCCGAAAAGAGAAATCTCTGATTCCTTCATTCTCTCCTTCCTCTTTTCTTTCCTCCGCTTGCTCGCTCGCTCGCTCTTTCCCCCAGGTCCTTTGATCCACATCCCACACACGTCGCTGCATTAGCCGGGCTGTTTTTCAGGGCGAGGGCCGTGCGGTTCTGTATTCGTTGGCTGTCAACACCATCAGTACCGATGGGTTTCAGACAGTGTCACCTCACGCAGGCTCACAGTGGATTCTGGGATTGTTTATCGTGGCTGAGCTGGAGGTCTATCGGGCGCTATTCTTCTGCGTTCACTCATTTACTCAGTCATTTTGTGCCGCGAACCTCCCAGTATGATGGAATCCCTCGGTCTCTCTCGGTGGCCTTCATGCCTCCCTCGTTTCTTCATCTGTTACCTAAGTACGTTTGACCCTGTGTGTGAGTGTGTTGAGAGAGTAATGATGCAGCTGGGGCCATTAAAGATTGGGAAACTGACAGCCCTCCTCCTTCGCTTTCATTTGCTCCCCTCAAAGAACGATAGACGGAGGAGAAAAAAAACAAGAGGAGAAAAAGAGGCAGAGCAATAAATGGAGACGTCTTAAATGGCAAGTTGCTTTGGAATCCAATCAAGTTTGGCTCAAAGACTAAAGCAAAAACAATGAAAGACACAAGAAAGCGAGGGAGACAGAGAAAGAAAAAAAGCTTTTTACTAAGTGAATTGTTTGTGCTTCATGTCCAAATCTGAATTAAGATCTGTATTGATGAAATTACTGTTTACAAACAAATGCTTGGCAGAAACACTACCAGCTTCAGTTTTATATTAGTTCGTAAAGTAATCCATTACATTACACATATTGAGGTAATATAATCAGACTACTTTTTGATTAATTTTAGATTACTTTTGACCTAACCTGTTTATCACATTGATTTAAATAGGATAATCTTGTACCATATGGTTATAAAAATGCAAAGAAAAAGAAAATGTTTAAAAGTCGAAAGCCTTCCAAAGGCATGCATGGTTAAATATCTCACTGAGTGATGTTTGGAGGGGGTTTGGGCTTCTGTAGATATCCATTATTATCAGTGGATTGGACAAACTCAGGATTTGACACTGTTTGTGTTACTTTGTAGGTCTTAATAATCACAATCTCCTCTGGTTTAATAAGAGCACATATTAAACATTAAATATGCCACATTTCTCAGGCTTTAGAAGTGTTTGTTATAAGTATGTGGGTATTCAGCAGCGTGTGACGGAATATGTTACGCCCCTTACCATACTGTGATGCCGTGTCCTGGCGCGACAAAACCAGTAAAACCCATTATAAACGAGGCATTTGTTCGCATCCAGTGGGGACATAATTACTGATTATTCGTTTTAGGTAGGCGTGGTTGACTCTTAACTTTTATAAAGAATATCTCTTTGGATTTGAGACTTTAGTCTTTGCAACTGTACAGATCTTCTTTATGCACCAAGAGCTTGTAACACTCCAAAGAGAAAGGAAAAATTGAAATCGCATCATATGACCCCTTTAAATAGATTTAGCTTATTTTATCTCCCTACATTTTTTCACCATTAACCACAGGCATCTTTTCTTAATATCAGTGATCAGTATTACATTAAATATTGTTTAATAAATCATCCATCCATCACAATTCACAGCACTGCTCTTATCTGAAGAACCCTGAAGTGCACTTTCCTTGTTGACATCACAATAATTTCATCTTCAGGCTCTCCACAGGATCTAAATCTTAATGGATGAAATGACCTTCACCCTAGCCAATCAGAGTGCTGATGATGTAGACGAAATTCAGGAGTTTAAATGGATGGCAACACGCTTGTTGAATTTAGAGGATTGTTATAACCCAGCAAGACCTAAAGAGAGAGCCTAGTTTTTAAAGCAGTACTGATTTAAAAAATACCATGGTAATACTAATGGTGCTCCGATTAGGATTTTTGGAGCCGATCACCAATCGTCAGTCACAGGAAGCAGCATCTGCCGATACAGTCACAGATAACGATCTTTCTGAAGCCTTTTTTATTTGTATTAAATAAAAAAAAATATATATGTAATTATCTCACCTAAATCCTTTCGTGAGGTATATGGACAGATATTGAGACGGTGCAACTGCATTTCATGCCAAAACCTCTCACGGCAGGCACGTTGTCCGCTTGAGATTGGTTTATTAGATCGGCCTTTATATAGACCGCCGATCAGATTATCGGCCAATAGCGATCTGTAGCCGATCAATCAGAGCACCCCTAGATAATACCATAGTTTTTTTGTATATGGTATATATACACTATACACCACTGTACACTATCATGGTATAGAGTGTTTTTCTTCTAAAGGCCAAGGCTTGTACTGCACTAATATTTTCAGTGCCTTTATAGCAGTTTGCTGCTCAATCTAAATAGCTGTGTTCAGAAAATGATATCAAAACTCTCTGGAATGTTTTTTTTTATCACATGCCCTCCCACACCCAAAATGTTTTCCCATTTTTAAACCATTTTAAATGAGTTGGAATGCAAATTAGAAATATTTCTCATTCTTTCTGCATTCCCTCTTCCAACCCGTTGTGTTTTTGTTCCCCTGAGGTGTTCATTTCTCACAAATATCTTCTCCTCTCTCTCCCCAGAGTGAATAAAGACTTTCATACTGAGACATCCTATTAGCTCATTTCCAGTTTACCCATAATGCTTTATAATGTGTTTTTATGTCATATCAGTCATGGCTGTATGGATGAAATTCAGACCCTAAACTCATTCACTCTCTGATTGCAGGATGTCAGGTTGCATTGTTGCTTGAAGATGCATGAATGGAATAAATGAATTCTTAATGTGTGTGTGTGTGTGTGTATGAAGGAGAGAGAATGAAACATGAGAAGAATGTTTCCTG
>NW_015537974.1:149263-151361 GCF_001515605.1 Sinocyclocheilus anshuiensis | reverse complement strand
TTTGTTTGTTTCTCCTTTTTTTTTTTTTTTTTTTAATGGCTCATTGTTTGTTAAAAACATCATGCCAGAAAAGTGATTTGCAGTCTTTTTTCCAATATGTCTGTGTATGTATGAATTACAGCAAAGCACTTGTACTCCCATTTTTTTAATATACGCACATGCTTCATAGTTTCATAAGAGCAAAACTATTAACTCCACAACATCCAACTTTAGGGCTAAGTATTGATTTCCCATTTCAAACTGATTCACACACTCTGGATTTAATTCAGTTACATTTCGATTTGATTCAGTTCAGAAAACCATAGCAACTACAGCAACAACCCAAGTGGCCGTAGCGTTGTGGCAGCACAGGAGCTTTTGCATGGGCATCACTTCACAAAAATCTATTTGACTTCACAGTTATTATTGAAAACATGTTGACCATTGACAGAGTCATACTTTAGATTAGCTTTAATTTTGTAGTTGTTCTGAGAGAAGCAGTGAATGTGCATGTTAGTGTCGTTTTTCTGGGTCAGAGCTTTGAAGTTTTGGGTCAGCTGAGCTCGAGTCAGATGTGCCATTTTCTCTCTCAGGTGACCTACGCGCAGGAGGTGTGTCGTGGCAAACACTTTAAGCCAGTCTGCTGTGCTCTCTGCCTTGTTTAGTTTTTGTGAATCTGTGGGTGGTGATTGGCTGGAGGTTGAACATGTGACTCGGGAGTGGAGTGAAAATATGAGGGCCCTGATGTAAACATCACTTCCTCAAAGTGGGAAGGTTTTAAACTCTTTTGGGATTGAAAATGCTTGTGGAAGGGATATGGTTTCAACTTTGAGTTAGAAGCTACACACTCTGTGCTTTGAAATCTATAAAATGAAGACGTTTGATGATCATAATCATTGTTTACTTTGACTCCATTTATGTTCTTGTGAGGCAAAATGATAAATAAGTATATTTCAGCTTAGGTGGAGGATTATTGAGGGTATATATATTAAAAATATCATTTGAGTTTTGAAGATCTTTTGGGTTTAGAACAAAATTAGGGTAATTGATCACAGAATTTTTGTGTTTTAAAAAGGTAAAACCATTAAAAAGTGATCCAGAGACTCATATTAAAGGGTTAGTTCAACCAAACATCACACTAAAATTTGCTTTAATATGTTGCAGAGAAGCAAAATAAGTTTATCATGGATCACTGTCTGCTAAATTGGGACCAACTGACTGAGTGTGTGATTCAGTCTACAGTGAGAGAGCTAAAAATCACTTTATTATAGAAAAGATAAAACAAATTCTGTAACCTCATGGTTTGCTCTTAGGCCCAGATCTGTTTCATTTTAGAAACTCAGAGGTTTGAGACAGGAAATGAATTAAGCTTAACATCATGAAGTATGTGTATAAACTTTTTTTCAAAACCGTTTTATAAGTTGGACATCATTGCTTTTGGTGAATTAAAGGGATAGTTTACTTGAAAATGAAAATTGTAATTTATTAGGGCTGCACAGTTCATCGAATTAAAATTTAACTGGCTTACTGAGATTATCAAATCGTCAAGGTTGCGATTTAATTAAATATATTTATTTCAATAATGAAATTCACTTCACTCTTATGTTTCAGAGTGAAGTGAAGCGACACACGAGCAAAGCAGCTCATGATCCTGTGTTTTCAGTGTCTCAAAGCGGCTCGACTCGCTGTAAATGCTGCTCCACACAAACTCATCTCTACATCTGCTCTGAGTTTGGGTCGCTTATGACGTGCATTTGGGAATGCAATGTGCACCATATTCCAAAACTCGTAATGAGAGATGATTTATAAACTAGCTGTTGTAAACACAAAGAGAAGCTTTAAGGGCTCCCTGTGGTTTTCCTCCAAAATAAAAGCTTAATTGTTTAATGTTTGAGAATGAATAAAGACATCCATAAATATTATTGTAATTTTACAGTTGTACTGTAAAATAATAATATTTTATATTATTGCTATTTTCCTTAACACTTTAAGTGAAAATGTTTAATTTTTATTGTTTACATTTTTTTTTATTATTAATAATAATACATTGTAAAAAAAAAAAAAAAAAAAGTTTCGAAGTTATACAAATAAAAGACCGATTACTGGAGTATTTTTTAAA
>NW_015537974.1:148547-148706 GCF_001515605.1 Sinocyclocheilus anshuiensis | reverse complement strand
TTAAAAATAATACATTGTAAAAAAAAAAAAAAAAAAAAGATAAAATAAAATTTCATTCATATGATTGATATTTTTCCTAAATGCTTTAAGTGAAAAAAATTACCATTTTATTGTTTTTGTTTTTTTTTTGCAATAAAAAAAAAAAAAAAAAAAAAAATT
>NW_015537974.1:130900-144983 GCF_001515605.1 Sinocyclocheilus anshuiensis | reverse complement strand
AAAAAAAAAAAAAAAAAAAAAAAAAACTGAAAAATCTATTAGATTTAGAATTAGATTTCTTTTTTTATTGGAGCCCAGGGGCTCCTTTTTGGTCAAAAAGCGCATTGAAATCTCCATAAAAATACTCCATGTGACTTGTGCCCTGTATTTTAAAACTTCTAAAGCTATACAATCACACTGCGGTTACAGACTGAAATTGAATCCTATTCATAGAAAATCTTGCTTGACAAATTTGGTTGCTGGATTTTGATCACCATTCACTTTCAATGTATAGAAATGAGAAGCTTAGACAGTCTGCTATAAACATGTCTTTTCGTGTTCTACAGACACAAAAAGAAAGTCACAGGGGTTTCAAAAGACATGAGGGTGAGTAAATGTCAAAATTGATCTCTTTAAATATTTAAAGCTACACAGCTACATCAGCAGCCTGACTTTCTCTTGTGAAAACAAACATAGGCCTTCATCACATTTCTAGTGTTCACTTCAACACATACTGTAGTTCTGTTACTGCTCTTTTTTTTTTGTATGTGGTTGGTTTTTGTATTTCCTAAAATTCCCCTACAGCAACACATCAAACCCCCAGGTTAGCTCCTCCTGTTTGTAAACACGCAAAGATGTCAACTGGACATATGGGGTGCTGTTATTATTTAATGAGGTTTTTATAGTATTTTGCTATGACTGGGAGTCAGAACTGACAGCCTGCTGGGTAGTGGCCCACTTCGCGAAACACATGGTTATTTGTCACCGAGATCTTCCGCTTTGATGACCGTTTGCAGTCGCTGTGTCTGTATTACCGAGGAGATGATGTGTCATAAAGGGGGTCCGAGAGTACGCAGGTGTTGTCCATGAGGCCGTATGGCAGCGTCCGGGGAAGGAAGCACTGTCATGTGGCTCGTTAGCAAAATGCTAATTATGTTGTCAGCATCATTAAGAGTCACAACAGCAGCCATTTTGGGAGTTGCGGTGCCTGCTGTTCTTCCTGTTGTGCCCCTATGTGTGTGCGCTAGTGCAGGAGGCTGGCATTAAACCTAGACATTACCTCACTCTTGGGCAGACGACCCATTACGATGCTCAGCAGGCTGCAGGAGAGAGGTGAAAAAAAACTCAATACCTGATGATTATATACACACACACACACACACACACACACACACACACACTGCAGTGCATCACATCTGCAGGCGGCCCATCTTGGCTTTGCAGATAGCAATCCCCAGTCATAAACTCTCTCGCACAAGCAGACAATTTGAATTTCCCCTTCCTTCCCATCTCACACACCACGTCCTGCAGGGATTTGTGCGAATATCACAGAACGCAGGTTGCAGATGGAAGTGTCTCTGCGATGGCTGCCATTTTTATTCTTGCAGTTATATCACAGGTTATAACTGGAATGTTTTCACATGTCTGCATCTCGCTGTTTTGCAGGACTTGCCCTCTGTCGACAGACCTGGTTGCAAAATTTTATAGCTGCCACATACACATAGGATGGTTTGTGGAAAAAAAAGGAAACCTGTCATCAAGTGAAGCTCACCGTGTAATTTAGTTCTTGCTGTAATCTGTAAAACAGCACTGGCATTTTGAGGATCTAGTCATCAGCTATTTTTTGGACGCGTTGTATGAGCTTGCAATGTTTCCTTTTTGTTATGAACTCTCAGGTAAACTGTCAGGTTTTCTTCAAGGTTGTCAGAGCTGGATTATGATCTTTGCAAGTCACCAGTTGCTGGTTCAAAGAGCATTGTGCTATTAGCATAACTATTTCAAGTGTCTACTAACATAAGCAGATTAAACTGTTTTTTTTTTGTTTTTTTTCAAGCTGATGTGTTGTAGAATGTTGCTGTTGATTTGAACTGATATTAGTTTATTTTGTGGTCGAAAACATAAAATAAAGAGGGGGTACTATTTATTTGTATTATTTGGGGTATTATTTGTAGGGAAATAATGAATATATGTGTTAAACAAAATGTAATATTCCCAAATTAAAAGTGAAATGTGTTTAACTTTATTACATCAATAATGATTATTTGAATGGATTTGCAGGGTAAACATCATAAGAATACAAATACATTAAAATAATACTGTTCCCGTCATATTATTATTATGATCCATGCTTAAAATACAAAACTTCATTTTATACAATATGTAACAGCGAGTCGGAGTCCCTGCTCCATCTGAAAAATACCTGAAAATATTTCTGACCCCTGAGACATTTGTGAAGTGGAGACACAAGGTGGTGCTGTTCATCAGATAGCAACAAAACTTTTTTCATAAAAATTGATCAGTTTTTTCATTATTTTTTTTATTTGAATGTTCTTTATTTGGATTATATTTTATGATGGATAACAGATAAGGTGTGGTAGTTTACGTAGTGGCAGGTCTCTCTCACCTCAAAACCAGCCCCGGTAGCATTAGCATGCTGGGAGAATCCACCTCATTGCCCCAGAGACTTCCTCCTCAGACAGCCATTCGAATTCAGACTTGACCCTTAAACCCCCGACTCTGTCTCTCCCCCATGTCTGCTTTAACAGGGGGGATGTGTCTGGCTGCATACGTGTGTACAAGCAACTTCCAGACTAGACCTCAGATAAATGTCATTTTATTCCCCTGAGGGCTGAATTGCTAACTAGGGGTCTTAAAATTTCAATTCAGTGTCCCTGACCCAGCCAGGAATGATAGTAATATTTTTATTCAGTTAAAAAAAAACACAATTATGTTTTTAATTGAAAAGCTTTTTGTTTATTTGCCTGGATACGATATTTATATTTTATTGATCTAATGAAGTGTTTTAGTTGTCTCATTAAAAATTTTATACTAAATTTTATTTAGTTTAAGTTTAGTTGTTAGTATTTTACATATCTGTTTATAATATGTGACCCTGGACCACAAAACTAGTCTTAAGTCTTAAGGGTATATTTGTAGCAATAGCCAAAAATACATTGTATGGTCAAAATTATTGATTTTTCTTTTATATATATATATAGAGAGAGAGAGAGAGAGAGAGAGAGAGATTATTTTTAAAGATTGAAAGTATAACTATTACATGAATAATTTATTTATTTATTTTACTTATTCATTTTTTTAATAGAAATAAAAATTAAACTTTATGACATTTCTCCGTATTACAGGCTATTTAGCACCTCTTCCTCCCCTTTGGCCCAGTGTGGATTCTGGTATATTGCCTTGCCCCACAATAAAAGCCTATATAGCTGCCAGGTTATTTATAGACAGACTGTAGGGGCTGTAGTTCGGGACACATGTGCTCTGTGTCGCCAGACAGCGGGGTCATCCCAAGGTCAGCCCCCTACAATGCTTGCCTTGACTGCTTGTGTCTGGCATTAATGGGGAGGTGTAACACTAGACACCCGAGCACTGCGCTCAACCACCCCCTCCTCAGCCAGTCACCGACAGACCAGCTGTGCGTGCGAGTAGACTCTTGCAGTGAAAAAAAGAGTGTGGGGGTGGAGAGAAGCTCCGTCAGCTTGATCTCACAAACACTCTGATTTGTGTTCAACCGGAGGGGTCAGAAAAAGAGATAGAGAGCAGACGAGTTCAGTTTAGTAAGTCAGAGTGAAGTGAAGCGGTTACCCGAGAGCATGTAGTGAAAAAAACAGCATGTCAAGGCTGTTGGCGAGGGCTTTCAGTCTCGGCGCGAGCTGTTGGACGTGCGCACACCGGCTGGCTCGTGCACCGGTTGAAGTCTCCCACGTACTCCATGCGAAACCTCACCGCACCGGATGGCTCTAACGTCACATGCGGATCCCAACTCCAGGGAATGGAGATTTGTGAGTGTTTAACCTTTTATTTTTTTTTTTTCCTCTTCATGGATAATTATGTCAGAGGTCTTTTACGTATTGATATCTGTAAATGTGACTCAAGCTAGAGCATGTAGTTTAACTCAGAGTGTGTTTTATTTAGTTCCGCCTGCAGTCTTGTCTGGCTGTCGGCTCTTATCAGCTGCTTCACGCGCGTTATGTTTCCGTAAATGTCTGATCTCGGCTCTCCGCCATCTTCGCAATCTGTCTCTGAATGCGTCTGGTACGCAAAGCCAGCAGACAGTGTTTTAACTCGAGTCTGGAGCAAATGTGTCCTGCATTTCTGGACTTTATAAACAAAGCGCCCACAAGACTACTGTCTAGGGGTTGCGAGCAAACATTTATGGAGAGATAGAGACGTTTGTTTATACTGACAGCTTATTTCTGACATATATTTCTTGGTAATTGAAAAGTTACATTTGTTATTTTCTGGTTTTGCCACATTCATTTCATATGAACTGTTGAAGAGTAACTAGTGTTAAGAATACAAACTGTCATCTTGAACTCATTGTAAAGAGCAGTGTTGAACCTTATTTAGTGGTTACACTTTGTTAAACATTGTTAAAATGTAAAAATTTTGATCATATTAACTATAGTTTTGGCCAAAATATCATTAAAGTCATTGTTATTTGTGTAACATCATATTAAATTGATCTACACTACTGTTCAAAGGTTTGGGGTCAGTAAGTTGGTTTTTTTTTTTGTTTTTTTTAAATGACTAGTTTTATTCAGCAAAGATGCATTAAATTGATCAAAAGTGTCAGTAAAGGCATTTATAATGTTACAAAAGATTTTCATTTCAAATAAATGCAGTCATTTTCCATACATCAAAGCATCCTGAAACAAATGTATAACCATATTCACAAAAATATTAAGCAGCACAACTGGTTTTAACATTGATAATAATAAGAAATATTACTTGAGCACCAAATCAGCATATTATAATAATTTCTGAAGGGTCATGTGACACTGAAGACTGCCATCACAGGAAGAAATTGCATTTTAAAATGTATTAAAATGCAAAACAGTTGTTTTAATGTGTAATAATATTTCACAGTATTGCTGTTTTTACTGTATTTTGATGCTGCCTTGATGGGCATAAGAGCTTTCAACACATCTTTCCAACCCCAAACTTCTGAACTCATTTTATGTCTTCATTTGAACAGTGTTAGAATGTTGGTGTTTTGGCCAATAACAATGTTTACCATAGTAAGTTACACTTGTTTACCAGTGAGAACTCCTTCAACTGGAAGGTCTTGGCAACAAAAGCATTTTTGGATCTAGAATTTAATATTAAATTAAGATTTGGCAGATGCATTGTGTAATATTATTAATTTCTGTTCATCCGTCTGTCTGAAGCATTACTGTCTGTCTAGATCTGGTGTTTGCTTTGTGCAGTTTGCTGCTCTGGCTGGCCTGCCAGTGACGGTTCTATAAACACAGACTCTTTCTCTGTTCTTGGAGTGAAAAGTTCATGTTCTGTCTGGATCATAAATTATGAATTTTGTCCTGGGGAATTCCCACACTAGGTAGAAAAGGCCTTTCAGTAGTTTTTCCTGCCTCTCACAGAGACTCTTCACATATGCTTCTGCTAAACATGAACGTGTGGTTTTGAATTATCCTTTGAATTCTGCAGCATTTTGAGCACTTCACAGACATCTGCACCTTAAAACATCCCAAAAGGTGCAGCTGTGATGGGTAAGTGATATATTGAAAGTTCCTAAACAAAATGGCCGTCAGAAATTGAGCCAAACAGATTGTCTATTGGAACAGCAGCCTCTCTTGCAGTCATGGCTCCACATTGAGCTCAGCACACTGAAAGCTGGGCCGGGTTAAGCAGCCCCGAGGTGCCACTATGAATTATTGATAAAGGCCAGTGTCGTCATGCCAGTCTTGAGTGCTTTTGGCATTACCCAGGATGATCCTGATGCCCATGCACAATGTCCTGCTTTTAACAAGAGTAGCTTCATCTTAGTTCAACTCCAATTTTGAAATTTAGCTGATAATCAGTTTGACCAGTATTTTTCTATGTAAACTGACCTTTAATATTGTGTCTACTACCTCTATGGCTTATTGGCCTATATTAGGGGGCCTTTTTTTCCCCTTTTTTTTTTTTTTTTTTAAATATTAGTATTGTAGTCAATACTGAATATTTTCCAACCAGTATTATATTTTTAATTGTGGACAATTGTTTTAGGTTATTTTTGCCATCATTTAGCGCTTACTTAAATGGATACCGCTAGATAACAATGAACTGTTATCTATTTCTTGAATAGTGCTTTTCTAAAACGGAGGTCCCACTTTAACAATTCAAATTTCTCATCAACTATTAATTTCAAAATTAATGGTTAATTGTATTTTGTACTGAACATTACAATTGTGATACCTAATTGTTCACCTATACATTGCAACATTAATTTGTCATTGACACCTATTGCATTTACATTTACATTTAGTCATTTAGCAGACGCTTTTATCCAAAGCGACTTACAATTGGGGGATACATAAAGCGATTCTTCTTAAGAGGCAAACAGACACAGGAAGTGGTTGTAATACCAAGTTCTTAGACATTGTTCAAATAAGTACAAGCTAGAAAGAGAAGGAATAAATGAGAGAGAGTTTTTTTTTATTTTTTTATTTATTTATTTTTTTTATGATGAAGTCAAGTAGCTTCGAAAGAGATGGGTTTTCAGCTGTCGCTTGAAAATTGTCAGGGATTCAGCATTCCGGATAGGGGTGGGAAGATCGTTCCACCAGCCAGGAGTGGTGAACGAGAATGTTCTGGAAAGTGATTTTGAGCCTCTCTGTGATGGTATGAGGGAAGAGAGGATGACACTACAGAGGAAAGATGGAAGGGTGAAAGGGAGCGTATAGGTTTTGCCTAAAAGTAATTGGTAGAGGAATTGGTGGCACACAGCCAGGTAGTAATATGTAGGTTAAATGTAATAAAGAAATGAGTAGAGATGTCTAGAGGTTTTACCAAATGTTGTCTGTAATACAATTGCATGTGTAAATTAAGTCAAGCTGGTTGCCTGATTTGTTAGTGATTGTGGTGATAAGCCATTTGAGATCGAATGAAGCTAGAAGTATGCATTGTAAGGCTTCTCCAGATGGATTTCGAAGTCACCAAAGCAGCCCATACAGCTCCTCTATGAAGGTGCCCAGGAAGGCGATACATCATTACAATATGGAGCTTAATAGGAGCTGTTACCATAATAGCATGAAATTCAACATATTTTTTATTGCATAGGGAAGAGTGGGTTGAGTATTTCCAATTATTAGAAATGAGAAGACCAGTACCCTTCCAACCTGACATGGGGTGTGAGAGAAAGGGAAGTTGTTAGAGAGAACAGCAGTGGTTGCGGTGTCTTCTGGACGAATCCAGGTCTCAGTCAAGGCCAAGATGCTAAGTGTGGAGTTTAAAGAAAAAGAAGAAATTAAGTCTGCTTTGTTGACAGCTGACTGTCAATTCCAGAGACCCACAGAGAAAGAAAGAGGTGCAGTAGAGGATGTAGAGAGAGGATGCAGGTTAGCAACAATGCGTTGCTGTCTGCGTGTGACCTTAGAGCGTTGTCGAGAGACAACCGGAATGGTTTGGAAACACATGATAGAGGTGGAAAAGAGAGGACAGAAAAGGAGAGTGTGTACAGGGAAGAGCAAAAATATACTTAAGTGCCTTGGCGATTTCGTTGCTCGGTGAAGTCGCGCAGGTAAAGTCGCAGGTCTTTACACTCGTTGGTCTTCACACAAGGAGGCCTGAACGCTTCCGCTGATGCTTCCGCGTCAGCGCACAGACATCAGATAAATACACAGTCTAAGACACTAAAGTGAAAACAGCTGTGGCCGCCTTCTAATTAGCCCAGCCAATAGTCTATAGCAGGGCAATTCCTCAAATCGAAACTACAGTTCGCACTTAAACGCAGGAAGGGAGCAATTAAATTACACGCGCTCCTTCTTAGCCGAGGGCAATTATTATAATTACCAGAAAGTGCAATCAAAAATACAAACGCAAACAAAAATATAACGTAGAAATAGGCAGAAAACGAAATATTCCTTCCTAGCAGCAAGTAATAATTCCAACAGCAGATCTATAAACAAGTATTATGCAGGACACTCACGTGCAGCCGTCTGTCTCTTCTGTTGACTAATCGCTTGACTGTAGATTCAATCGCAATCTATTGATTGTAGATTTTAGATTTTTAGTCATTAGCTATAACCCCAAAAAATTTATTATTTTTTTAATTATATAGCCTTAAAATCATTTCTGGATATCAGTTATTTGACGTTAAAAATAAATCTATAAATAATTTAAATGTTTTTTGAAGGAAGTCTTTAATGCTCACCCTAGCTGCATTTATTTGTTGACAAATACAGTAACAACAGTAGGGCTGCCACTAACGACTATTTCAATGAATCTATCGACTAATTTATCGATGAATCTAAACGATTAATTTCCCACAAAAAAAATCAATAATTTTACTTAAGAATATTTTATTAAACTACATTTCATTAAACCAAATTAAATCCAAAAGTAAAGTGCAACATAAAGTGCAAGAAGCAAGTGTCCATCTCATAGTCCAAATCACTGAAATCAAAGTTCAGTATTATAGTGTAAGAACGACAACATATCCGCGTGTTCTAGTCTACTAATAATAAAATTATAATCAAAAAACACTTTTTAAAGGAGTATTTACCAGAAATATTATTTACCAGAATTTATTTAGGAGAAAAATGTAAATGTGCAGTATTTCTTTTCTTTTTTTAAATAAGATCAATTAATTGGAGATGTAATTAGACAGGCTTTTTGATTAATAAAATTTAATTTAACCATTAAAACAGAGTATAGAAAAATGAAAATGGAAAAAAAAAATAATTTGGAAATAAAACTGTTTTCATAGTGCCCTATAATTATTCATTTTTTTTGTGGTAATAAAAATAGATGTAAGTGAACAATAGCCTTTAAAATTATTTAAAATACATATATAATAGCAATGAGGCAATAATAACTAGTTCAAATAAAGTATCAAAAGCAAAAAATCGTATGGTTTTATTGAAAAAAAATGTTAAATACACAATGTATTATAAACAATAGACCTGTGGAACTACTGTGAACGGAGCCGCTGTGTGACGCATGCACTTAACCTACACGCATGTAAATAATTAAAGCGCATATACTGTATTAGAAATGCATCGCATATAATTATTTAATGAAATCGCAGCGTTTGTGAATTCACAATTATGCTTAAATTATTTTTAAATGGGTTTAATATATCATGCAGCCTTGGGAAAAAAAGCTGTTTTCATTGCTGCTAAAATGAAAAAAAAACAAGCTATTGCAGAATTACATTCATGTCAACAAAATGTTGTTAAATTGCTTTATGCCACTTTTGTGATACAGAAAATAGGTTAAACTCAACTGGAAATTCAATTGAGGACAGAAGATTACGACTAAAGAGGAAAAAAAAAACACCTCAAAGACAGTGCTTAGAAACTGTGTCGGATTCCAGAAAATGTACTTATTCCTGATAAAACAACTGACACATTTATTTTTTTTTCACATTTTTACCCATAATTGTCCAGAATTCAGCAATTAACTAAAGTAAATACTGGTCACATATAAATATCTGAAGATCATAATTAAATTTCTTTAAGTATGTACAATATACAAAAGATATTTTTGGAAGTTCTAATTCTCAGGGTGTTTCTGGGTGAAGTCTCACAAATGAAAATGTCTCAGTTAGTCTCAACAGATAACATAAATCATTTTCACACATACATCTGATGACATAATTCAACACTTGCTTTGAATTGGGAAGAACTGATTTTAAAACTAATTCTGCTGTCTAAAATCTAGTGCTGTCAAACGATTAATCGCATCCAAAATAAAAGTTTTTGTTTACAAAATATGTGTGTATGTACAGTATATATAAATACACACACATGCATGTATATATTTAAGAAAAATGTTTTGTTTCTATATAAAATATTAATATTTGTATATAATATAAATTATATATGAATATAAATATATGTATGTACATGTAAATATTTGTAAAATATATACATGTATGTTTGTGTATTTATATATACATCATAAATATGCATGGTACGCGCACATGTTTTGTAACCAAAAACTTTTATTTTGGATGCGATTCATCGTTTGACAGCACTATTAAAAATGTAACTCATTCCTGTGATAGCAAAGCTGATTTGTCAGCAGCCATTACTCCAGTCTTCAATGTCACATGATCCTTCAGAAATCATTCTGATATTCTGATTGGTTGCTCAAGTAACATTTCTTATTATTATCAGTGTTGAAAACTGTTGTGCTGGTTAATATTTTTGTGGAAACCAGGCTACAATTTGCAACAAGAACTGCACCGTAGTACTTACAGTAGAATAGATTCTTTGGTCCGCACATGTCTTTGTAACAGATCTTGCTCCAAACAAGACCCAAACCTGTAACCTACTGTATATCAACTGCCTGTTCTGCCTGAAGCTTTTAAAAGCAGCAGTGCAGCTGGTGCAGGATCCAGCTTCAGGGAGGGACTCATCACCCTCGACAGCCAGAGTAAACCACAAAACGATCTGTGCTTCGTTAGAAATCCATACTTTGTTCTTCTTAGCCTTAAACAGGACCACCCATGAAGGACGGAGTTTTAATAAGGCGGAGGGTGTGGCTAACAACAACAACACGGCTTTGAGGAATAAAGAACCAACTTTCTTCCTTCCTTCCTTCATCCCTCTCTCCGTCTCTCCCTTTCTCTTTCTCCTCTCGCTAAACCCTCTTCTTGGAAATGTCACCAGTAAACGCTGTCCCACCCGAACTCTAATGTTCTCAGATGCACTAGTGTGATTCTCGCCACTGAAGCTCTCTCTGCAAGTTCATTCGATGGGTCATGGAGGAATGTTTTAGAAAGCAAAGCTATTTTCCCTCACTTCCAAAAGATCTTTCAGAAACTCCCTTCATAGCTAAGTATGCCCTAAGGCATGGTTCTTGCACCTTTTTAAATGAAATAAAGACAAAAAAAAAACATGTCTGGCAAAGTTTTTATAATACTGGTCATGGTTGTTAGAGTTTGTGGGCTTGGTGAGTTGCTGTTTAGACCACAACATGCGTGTTTAGGTCACCACACCTTTAGCTGTCATCTCATTTGGTCGCGTCCACCCTTAACCGTAGAGTCCCAAATAAGCGCTGGTTATATTTGGCTCATGCAAACTATGATTAGAATTGCTGAATCTGTAATTAAACATTGTCACAAGAACAGGCTCAAAATGTTTCCAAAGCCGAAATATGTGCTTTTTCACCAAGAAGTCACCCCTCCCCCTTCGACGTCTGCGTTCCTTTTAAATAATCTTGTTATTGACGGTGAAAGCACCCGTGTGGCATAGCTGTGGAGACAGGGCTGCGTTGGCGAACGTGGCTGTGGCACCCGGTTCAGATTGTCTGTGCTGTTTGTTTGATGGTTCCTCTGCATGGCTGGGCTGGATGCCCACTCTCCTGGTGCCCAGCAGGGTGCCAGTCTGCCAGCTTGTTTTGTGTTGTTCTCTCACTGTCCCTGCATGCCTCTGGCCTTTCATTTCAGCACACAGACAACCTGTGTGATCGCTCCTTCACAAACGCCCTCAGACAGGTTTGTCAGACCTTTTTTGGAAATTTTCCACTAGAGCACCAAAAGGTGTATGCATCCATAAAGCAAAGTGTGGCGTATATGAAACGCCACATTAAATCAGATCCCAGGCGAAGAGTCCTCTGTATGAAAGATGCACGGATCTCTGTCAAGTAGTAAACAGTCAAAACACTCATTGCCGCCTCGCCGCTGATGCTCTCAATTGCCTGTCAAAACACTTGGATGTTATGTAGGAGTGTCCTGACCGCGATAGACACGCTGACAAACAAAATCACTCTACTTGTCAATTTAATCTATCTCTTCAAAGGTCCTCTGCAGTGGAGATTTAGCCTTAGGTTTTGGTTTGTGTTGTGTAATGATGTACAGGTGCATCTCAATAAATTAGAATGTCATGATGCCACGCCGAATTGAGGCAGTAATTAAAGCAAAAGGAACCCCTACCAAGTATTGAGTACATGTACAGTAAATGAACATACTTTCCAGAAGGCCAACAATTCACTAAAAATGTTTTTTTTTATTGGTCTTATGAAGTATTCTAATTTGTTGAGATAGTGAATTGGTGGGTTTTTGTTAAATGTGAGCCAAAATCATCACAATTAAAAGAACCAAAGACTTAAACTACTTCAGTCTGTGTGCATTGAATTTATTTAATACACGAGTTTCACAATTTGAGTTGAATTACTGAAATGAACTTTTCCATGACATTCTAATTTATTGAGATGCGCCTGTATTTCCTGTTGTAAAATAAGCTGTCTAACCCGCAGGTAGTCAGTTCTGGCTCTGTTACCAACAGGTCTCAATGATTAAATAACCACACAACTGGCAGATTTGTTATATGCACCACCATTCAAAAGTGTTTTTTATTTTTTTTATGTTTTTTGTTTTTGAAAGTCGCTTATGCACACAAAGGTTGCATTTATTTGTAAATACTAATGAATACTGTGTAAAATACGGTAATATTGTAAAATATAATTGCAATTTAAAATAACTGCTTTCTATTTTAATATATTTTATAATGTAATTTATTCCTGTAATGGCAAAGCTGAATTTTCAGCAGCAATTACTCTAGTTTTCAGTGTCACACGATTCTTCAGAAATCATTCTAATATGCTGATTTTGTTGCTCAGTTGCACATTTGTGCTGCTTAACATTTTTGTGGAAACAGTGATACTTTCTCTTAAGATTCTTAAATGAATAGAAACTTCAAAAGAACATAGTTTATTTGAAATAGAACTCTTAACATATTTATACACCTTGGAAAAACCTTGGGAAAGTTGTACCTCTAGAGCACTGCCACTGCAGACAGATTCAAATGGATGTCTTTGGGGGGGTCATGTGAACATGAATACTGTCTCTCACACACACACACACACACACACCCCTGCTGCAGTCCTTTAGGATATTACATGACATTTGTGCAGTTCACTACTTTGACCAATAAATGCACACTCTTCAAGAAGTTGCATCTCTCAACTACTGTATGTAAATATTGAATTCCACTGTTAAATTTGCTAGTCAACTTTACTAATTGAGTAGTAGGTTGTTGGATGCCTGTTTAATTAACCTGGCCAATCCTTGGTTCTCATTGAATGAGCAATCGTTTTTGCCTAACAGTAAAAGTAGAGATAAGCCGATATTTTTTGATATTTGCATTTTTCTATTTATTTGGTTTGTGTTTGTGTGCTTTAATATTGGGTTTACTGATAAAACTTGGTGGGTCTCTAAAGAATAGCACTCAACAACACATTACAACACAGTGTGTTCAACAGGAAACAGTGGTGTTCACAGGTAAAGTAACGCATTGTTTGCATAAATACTTAGCAACTTAGCAACATGCAACTTGAGCAGTGTTTGATAGGCTGCAAAAAACAGAAGAAAATAAATTTGTGACCATTTAGAGCTAAACTTCTGAATGTAATAATAAAAAATTATAGTAATAATTACTATATGATACTAACAAAAAAATCATATTAAATAGGAATATTTCATTATTTTTATTATTATTATTATTATGCAATGCTAACAAAACTTATTAGTATATGATACAAAAAAATAACAAAATAAAATAAATTATTAATCATGTTCATTAGGAATATTTTATTATTATTATTTAGAAGTATTATTTAGTATTAATAAAATATTCACATTGGATATTAAGCTATTATTATTCTAAAAATTTGTTAGTGTCGTGTCAAAAAGCAGCAATGAAACAATAATCCATTTTTTTTCTTAGCTGCTGTATGTCAGTGGGTGTGTATATCAGAAGTGGTGACACATTTATTTGCATTTTGTTCTGTGATTTCACTGAACGGATATCCAGCAATCGAAAAATGCTACACTGGAGCACAACCATTCACAACCACTGATAATAACATGCATAAATATAATGAAAACTTCTGCTTGACAGTTGGAGATGTCTCTTTCTCTGCATTAGACATATCCTTGGCATAAGCTATTCCATAAAGTGGCCCGGAGATAATCAGCTATGGCAGGAAGTAATGACACCTACGGATGTGACCTCCATCTACTCCACTGAATATGTCACCTTCAAGACACACTTTGCTTCTTTCCATCTACAAATCTCTATTCTCTTCCTCTGCCTCTCTCACACACACACACACACACACCTTCGCTCTATCTCTC
>NW_015537974.1:118727-130890 GCF_001515605.1 Sinocyclocheilus anshuiensis | reverse complement strand
CACACACTCTCTCTCTCTCTCGTCTGGTCTAATGCTTTCTGTCTGCTCTGCCTGGTGACAGAACGGCCTGATGGATTTTGATCCTCTCTCTGTGGTCTGCAGAGAGAAACTTGTCTGTGTATGGCTAATCTGCAGTCTGTGATACCTAGACCCTCTCTCATTTGTTCACGCTCTCTTTCTGTCTCTCTGTGATTGGCATGAGAGGTCACTGTTACATTGGACAGAGTGTGTCAGTGGGAGAATTGGACAGGACATAGTAACAATCAAAGAGCACTAGTGTCACTATTTTTTTTTTTTTGTCAAACTGAAGTGTCTGGATGTGGATGTTACAGAAAGTCATGTGCTCTACCAACGAAACCTACATGATGACTGGTCTCTAGCTGGTCTAAGCTGGTCATTAGCTGATCTAAGTGGGTCATTAGTTAGTCAACATGCTACTGTGTTCCAGAAACCAGCTTAATCACCAGAAGCTGGCATGTTGCTGGTCCAAAAGTGTCTACTGACAACTTAGACCAGCTAGAAACCAATTATCATGTTCCAAAAGCTCTCAGCTTAAGCTTTTTTCCCCCCTAGCAGGGCAATTAATCACAAGGCATTTCTAAAAGAGGAATCCAGAGTGTATGTTGTCAGTTTAAATTATTCATCTTATTTTAATAATCTTAATTATTTATATTACATTTTGTCAGAAAATCTGCGTGGTGCTTGCTCATGCTGAACTCTTGGTTGCCAGGGTGTTGATAAGCAGTTTCTAAGGTCTTATGCATGGTTTGTACATTGCTACATTATCTGTTGCTAAGTTGTTCTAGGTGGTTGCTAGGGTGTTCTGGGGGGTTGTTTGTAAGAGTTACCCTGAAAGTTACCCAAAGTCTGTGAAATTGATCTGAGCATTGTGGAGTCCAAAAGTCTTGAATGCAATTGAGAAAATGCTTTGCATTTTTCTAATTTAATAGTTTTTTCATTCAAATTATTTTTTCATTATAAATTATTTCATCCGCATGATGAAAAATGTAATTGAAATTTTTGTATGATTTTTATGGTTTGAATCAATACTAGCAAGAAAATCTGACCTTTTATACAAACAAGTTCACATGGTCAGTGTCACAAATACGCTTATTTGTTTAGTGACTTAGAACTACAGAATTTTAAATATACATCATGACTTTTCTTTGTTTTACAGTTATCAACATCCTAGAACCTTTTCTAGGTTAAAGTAGATTTTCAGTGTGAACTCTCAAATCCCCACTGTACATTTAAAAAGACTGGCTTTTATTTCCTGTATTTTTGATCTAAAGTCGGATTAGCAGCTCAGTATTCATGGACTGGTTTGAAGCCTGCTGTGATTTCGTTTTGTATTGATTCAGTTCCAGTCTGATAGGTTTGTGTTTGTAGTCTTATTTGTTCTTACCGGTATTCTGATCTGAGTCTCATTATCTCTGTCTTATCTGCCCTCCTGTCTGATTGTCACTTCCTTTGTCTGTTTTGCCTGTCTGTGTCCTCCTCTCTTTTTTTTTTTCTTTTTTTTCTTCTCCTCATCACCCTCCCCTCTGCTCCGTCTCCCACTTTTGCTTCCTCCTCTTATGCCCTAAATTAGGAGAGAAGTGTTTGTTTCTTTTGATGTGTGAGTGCCAGTATCGCGCAGTACTTCACTGCAGGCAACAACTCACTCTTTCATTCTCTCTTCGTGACACTCTCACTTTTAGCCTCTCTGTTCGGTTTACTCGACTGTACGAGGTTCCAGAACGGTCCCTCAGCACAGTTGGTGGAGGGCTCATTTTTGTTGTCTGAAAAGCCTGTGGACTCCAGAAGCATTTCCATCTGAGAAACAGTTTTGCTCGTGACTGAGAGCAAGTGTGAGTCCAGCAGGGTGTTCCTCGTGTTCAAACAGAACATGTTTTAAGAAACATCGATCAAGCTGTTTACCTTCATTATTTTGGTGCTTACAGGCCAGGATATTGGAATAAAGCTGGTTAATGATAGAAACTCTGGTTTCATCATTAACTACCCATTAAACTACCCAAAAACGTTTTTTGGTGAACTATTTGTTTATTTACTCAGCCTCATGTCATCTTAAACCTGTATGCCATTAGTTGCCATTACTTACCCCATGTCGTTCCAAACCCCTAAAAGCTGTGTTCGTCTTCGGAACACAATTTAAGATGAAAACCGGGAGGCTTGTGACTGTCACATTGACTGCCAAGTAAATAACACTGTCAAGGTCCAGAAAAGTATGAAAGACATCGTCAGATTAGTCCATCTGCCATCAGTGGTTCAACCGTAACGTTATGAAGCGACGAGAATACTTTTTGTACGCGAAGAAAACAAAAATAACGACTTTATTCAACAATTCCTCGTCTCTGTGTCTCTCCGCATCACCGTAGCGCCATTTTGGAGAGTATCCACTGAACGCAAGCAGCGTACACTCTTCTGTGTCAGCCTCGCTGCACGGATGCGCTGTTTTCGTTCAAATCAAAGCGTAAATACACATAGAAAACGTATCCCAGCTATTCTGGCTGACACAGAATAGCTTGCGTTCAGTGGATATTCTCCAAAATGGAGCTACGGTGATGCGGAGAGACACCGAGGAGACGAATTGTTGAATAAAGTCGTTATTTTTGTTTTCTTCGCGTACAAAGTATTCTCGTCGCTTTATAACGTTACGGTTGAACCACTGATGGCAGATGGAATATTCTGACGATGCTTTTCATACTTTTCTGAACCTTGACAGTGTAATTTACTTGGCAGTCAATCGGACAGTCACAAGCCTCCCGGTTTTCATCCAAAATATCTTAAATTGTGTTCCGAAGACGAACGAAGCTTTTACGGGTTTGGAACGACATGGGGGTAAGTGATTAATGACAAAATTTTCATTTTGGGGTGGAGTATCCCTTTAAAGGAGAATTTTAAAGGGATAGTACATCCAAAAATGAAAATTGTCATTATTTATTCACCCTCATGTCATTCCAAACCTGAATGACTTTATTTATTTATTTATTTTTTCCATACAATCACAATCAGTGGGTCCAGTGTTTTTGAAAATAGAAACTCGTACAGGTTTGGAACAACACGAGGAGAGTAAATCATGACAGCAGGATTTTTGGGTGAACTTTCTCTTTAATCATCTTTTTTTTTTTCCATATGGCAAATTCATAGATCTTTCAAGATCACAAAAGCACTAATAAAGCGACCAGTCATATTCCAAATGACTTGTACACTTGTATTCCAAGTCTTCTGAAGCTTCATGATAGATTTAATTGAGAAACAGACAGAAAAATAAGTAATTATTGACCCTCAGATTTCCAACTATTTCCTTTCTGTTGTCCATGTCAAATCAAAATGGCTCTCACCTTTTTTTGCAAGATGATATCACCAATTTGGGGAGCTGTAGTCTTCATGGATGTTGATTTGACTCTGCTGCCATCTTTTGGTCAAAACGCGATAGAATTTTTGAAGATGTCTTGATTGTAAACTGGATCCCTTTTTTTTTTCTTTTTTTTTCATTCTTTGCTTTTCTAAACTCTTTATGTCTTTATGTTTTGCAGCTGAGCTGGAGTTTGTGCAGATCGTGATCATAATCGTCGTGATGACTGTGATGGTCGTGGTGGTCGTGTGCCTGCTCAACCACTACAAACTCACCACATGGTCGTTCCTGAGCCGCGCTAGTCAGGCACAGAGTCAGGATCTCTCTCTGCAGCCGGTAAGACCCTGTCACACTCTCTCTGCACTAACCACAGCAGCACCGTTGCTTAAACACTTTGACAACCTTCTGTAAGCCCTGGACCGGAATAAACAAAAAATGTATGTTACAGGCGAGGCCTAGAAGTTCATATGAAGTTTCATATGAAACGCACAAGTTGCCAGCAATTTCCTGTCTCTGTGCTGTCTCCATGAAAAAATAATCATGTTTTATTTATATAGCTTTCTAGAACCAAATGTCACTATACAGAGCATGATGAGCAAATAGGAAACAGTATGATGATACTGTGCAAATTAATTACAAGAAGCAGACAAATCAGAAGAAAATAAATGGATATGGCATGGGAACAAATGTAAACAACATACAGCAAATACAGTGTAGCATGAAAACAGGGAACCAAAATGATCCGAATATTTCTGTAAATCAGCAGCAGAATGAAAATTGTATAATCAAAATGTCATGAGTAAAACGGAGATATTAGAATTTTCAACAGTTTTCCAGAGACAAGGAGCAGCAAAGCCCATGAGGATCATCTAAACAAGTGAATCAGCACCTAAAATCATCTTAATAAGTGCTGAACAAATAGGTTATTTTTATTTTATTTATTTATTTTTTATAAATAAAAATAAATATTTTTATAATGCTAGTACTTCTGATCTATGTTCATTTATGACAGTATGTGAACTTTATTTAGATGTTTTAAATGTTCCTTTTAAATGCAGCAGTGCACTGAGCTGATGAGACGGAGCACTGCATGTGTGGGTATCTCATCTCACCCCAGGGATGAATTTCGGAAAGTTTGCACAGTTTTTAACCAGGCAGACAGCAGGAAATTAATCATACATCATTTATCTTACTTCAAAAGTACAAATCATTGTCGTGCCCCAAATGTTAGTGAACATGCTGTGGAGTGCAAGAGGTTTTAGTTGTTCATGCTATGGGTGACTGCACAGAGAATTTTCATGGAAAACTGAATGCTGCATTAGGACATATTACATCTTACTGCATGCACTACATGCAATAAATTTAAAACACGATATATATTACTCCTTTAGAAAGGCAGTGTGGTTTGGAAGAGACACAATGGAGATGTCCCTATGAGACCAGGGCATGTTGATTACATTCAGCAGTTCTGTCTAGACGCCAGTCAAACTCAGACACATGTAACAAGCAGTGAAGTCTCCTCAAGTGTGTATCGTCTTTGTGCCTGTGTGTGCCTGTGCCTCTCTCAGTGTAGGCGTATGTGAGGGAGGATAGTCTCTGAGACTGTGTCTGTGAGTGATAGCACTAGTATAAAATATAGTGTGTGGAGAGAATACATGCATATATATTCATTGTTTGTGTGTGGTGGTGGTGTGTGGGGTTGTCTCTCTCACCGGGATGCAGCCTCTCAGCAGTTCATTAATCTCTCACCCTCCTCTGGCAGTGTCTAGACGGTCGTCTGAGAGGCCAGACACTCAGGGTCTATCTGTGTAAATTGCCTCCCATCGGCCCCAAACTCTCTAATGTGTACGTGGCCCCTGCAGTAATGAGACTGATCTCATTGGCCAACTGATATGTAGATTTCACTCACATGAAGGATATTTTATCAGCTGCACATTAGCATACTAATGTCTGGACTGGGGACCATTTAAGTTTGGAGCTCTGGTGAGTTTATATGGAAATGGAAGAGTCACTATTTAGCTGTGTGGATGTGTCATGAGTAGAATACAGTTTTGTTGAACGAACACACTTTTGTCTGCTGAAAAACCAGGTTTATGTGGATGTAGTTCTAAGGCATCTAGTAGTTCTCTCTGGGCATCTAGACTCTTTCTCTGTCATACAATGTCTTATATGTGGTGTAAGGCTGGGTGATATAGCTTAAAAATGTATCAGTTTTGTTTGCTTTTTAAAAAATGTCTATATAAAATGATGTAATCATAATTATAAATGTATATATGGTGTATATATATAATATTTTGTGTGTGTGTGTGATTTATATCATTTTATTTTATATCATCTTTATTTTATGCACGAATAAGTAGAGTAGTATTTAATTATTGATTCATTCTTTCATTAAAGTGCCCCCATTATGCCATTTTTAAGGTTTCTAATATTGCTTTGGGAGTCTCCTACAATATAGGTTTACATGCATGCAAGGTCAAAAAACACTTCCATTTTCTCAAAATATGCATTTAATATCACCTCATTTTCCAACAATTCTCAAATGATTCATTCAAAGCAGTTCTAAGATTCAGTCTCTCTAAACCCCTCCTTTCCGTGAGCCTACTCTGCTCTGATTGGTCAGATGGCCCGGTCTGTTGTGATTGGTCTACCGCGTACAGTGCGTGTTGGGAACAATACACCCATTGCTGTAGTTCCATATTTTGAACGCTCGATAGAAAATATAAACATCTATTATTTATCATACTTGCAGGTTGTGATTCAGTGGAGCCAGCTGGTCCAAATAAACTGGAAACTGAGCCATCTTTCAAGACCCAGCGTTTTGTGAATCCCGCATTAAACTCCCCGAGATTTCGGCTTTACAACTTTGCAGATCGTTTATATTCACATACAGCTACATTACACACTGCACGAAAGACAATATTCGAAATGGTGTAATAGGGGCACTTTAAACGTTAAATGCCACACAGTAAATTGAGGGATGTTGCAAACAAATCATTAAACACAAATCGTGTTCCTTGGAATGGGCAGCTATGAAAAACAGAAAACTGCCATAACGTTTTATATCCACCAATAATACTGAATGTATTAAATTATACCCAAGTTATCAAAGGTCTAGGCTGGCAACTGTAAGGTTGTGGGTTCAAACCCTACAAGGGACAACCCTGCAAGGAACTACCACCATTGTGGCATTTGAGTTTTGCATACTAGCATTTCATGGCTCTTTATTTGATCCTTTAAAGGTAAGATGACATGTTCTCATTTTATTTCTTGCATTCCCTCTCTTCTCCTCTGCAGGTGGTGTATGCTCCTCAGCCAAGGGACCGCTTCACCGCACCCACTTTCATGCAGCACAACCGCTTCAGACGTTTCCAGCCTACATACCCATACCTGCAGCATGAGATCGATCTGCCGCCCACCATCTCACTGTCAGATGGAGAGGAGCCACCACCGTACCAGGGTCCCTGCACACTGCAGCTAAGAGACCCCGAACAGCAGCTCGAGCTCAACCGAGAGTCGGTACGCGCCCCCCCTAACCGGACCATCTTCGACAGCGACCTCATTGACATGCACAGTTCAGGGGGTGGAGGTGGGCCGCGGCCTCCCAGTAGCAACTCTGGGATCAGCGCGGCCAGCTCCAGTACCCATGGACGCATGGAGGGCCCTCCGCCCGCTTACAGTCAAGTAATTGGGCAGCAGTCGGGCATCGTACTTTACCTCCACCAGCACAGCAATAACCCGCCCATCCCCGTCACTGTGCAGACTCCGCCCATGGGCCGGACAGATTTAAACAGCCCAGAGAGCACAATAGCTCTGAGCAAAGGCCAACAAAGGGAGGAGCTAGTGTGAGGGGGTGGGGCTAGCACACGTTTGGGCAATTGCGATCACTCTCCACCCATAAAGGGAATGGGTTCTCCCTCTTGACACTCCCGTGCACAACAGCGCTTAATGTTTTCGCGACGACAGTGAAATCATGTGTTTGTTTTTTTTTAAATAACAATATGGAGCTGAGCTTACGAAAGAAAACATTGCATTTGTTTTCTCAGACCAGCTGCGCTAAAACTGGGGTTTATGCACTGCCCGGAGTCTCCCACATTTATTGCTCTGTAATACTTCTGTATAGCCGACAAATTTAGAGAAATTTATTCGCGCACAAGACAGGCTTTTTGTTGTTGTTGTTCTTGTTGATTTTATTGTTGTGTTCCTCTTGAATGCCCCCCCTCCACACGTGATATAATAGCTGTGTGGATAGAATTTTTTTTTTTCTTTTTTAATTCAAAGACCGAGATCTGTGCAGCATGAACAAAACAAATGCATAAAAGGGTGGAAATCCAAATCCTAGTGCCAAGGTTTATGAGGAAGGTGTCATGGGGCGTTGACTGTCTTAAAGACTTGTTATACATTTAAATCAAAACCCTTTTCTGAACTTTGCACTATTGTTGAGGTTAATCAGAGAAATCTGGGAATGGGGTAGTGGGGAAGTCGTTTTCGTGTAGCTCTGATCATATGCTTCAGTGCAAGCTTTCTACCGGAGGGAAGTGATCTTGTCAGTCTTCAGCACAAGAAAAATCTCTGATCCAGCCTAAAATAACCATGATCTAAAAGAGGCACAGAATACAGAGAGTCTGCTCTACTCTCATCTATCCTCACCACTGACACTTTCAGCCGCTTTCACAGACTCCAGCTGATCTGTGGTCAGTTTGCTGGTGGCACGGTTGACATTTTGCCTAAAAAATCCTCACTTCACTAAGAGATCTGAACATGTTATGAGATATGCTTTTTCTAAGGAGTTCCTTATTCTGATCATCTCTCTTTTTATTATTATTTTTAATATTATATATTGATTTTAAAATGTGTATATAAAGGGAGACATTAATAATGTTATTTTCCTTAAAGACATTAGTAAGAAACTATTATATATTATCTTTATTATTATATTATCTTAAATATAATTATATAGACTAATTATATATATATATATATATATATAATTTTATTATGGTTTTAATGGATTTTTTCCCTCATTGGAGTCTGTCAAAAAAATCTTGCTTTTAAGTTTACCATTTCATGCCTTTTTGCACTTTTGTTTTTGAGTCAAAACTGATAAACGGAATGATCCTATAAAATAATCCAGTTCTGTATTTTATTTTATTTTTTTGACAACCCATCAGTCACTAATCGTTCACATTTTCCACCTCCACCTTACAGCTGATAGCAGAACATAGACATTCATTGGCATAATCTTCTAATCAAAATGCCAGGGTGTTCAAAGGATTTTAAAAACCCTGTTTTGCATGTTGTATAATGTAGTCCCCAACAAGAATTAATCAGGTTTAAAATGTGGTGAAGTCAAGGGCTAATGTGATGGGCATTTTTGAAAATACCTATTTTTACCCAGCAATCCTCTGTCCTGTTGCCTTTGCTTTCACTCTGACACCGGCCAGAGTGAACCTGACCCTGACACCAGCTCCTCCCAGCACGCACCAGTCCTGAACACTGAACTCTCTTCCTGTCCATATGTGTTCCTCTTATTTGCCACGTAGACATAGTCAGGAAATCTAAGATCCGTACACTTCAGAGCGGCTCTCTGCATTCAGTTTAAGCTTGGGTGTAGTTGATCACAATCGTTTAGGCCCAGATATAGGATGTTGCTCTTGAATCTGGTCCAGAGGTAGAGAGAATGTAGAAGAAAGCCCAAAGACTCTTACCAGTTAGTGCACACACATCCCTTTAATAAGGAGACTGAAGACTGAGCCTCTTGTTTTTAGTCACCACTGAATCTGCCAATGACAGATGGACATGTGAAAGGGCCATGGTGATTTATTATTTTTTTTGTACTTTTTTAAGTTTAGATTTGTTCACTGGGGATTATGGTCAAAAAAAGTTTTCAAAAGCAACACACTCACCTTTATAAGCTACTCTATTTGTACTCGGAATGTTAGAGTCGGCCAATCAAAATGTGTTTGAATGCTTTCATTTCATGTCTGTGTTAGTTGGCTTTATTATTATTTTTTTCTCTGCTCATGGTGGGATTATTTTTTTTTTATGGACAGAAATTATGCCATCTGGACCTATGTGCTCCATACCAGACTAAACAAACACTCTCCTTTTCTATATTTAGAATAGTAGAACCACAACAACTGGACTTTTTAAATCCTAGCCGTTTCAACCTCTGGCAAAAATGATGGAATAACCACACTTGGAGGATATTCACACAGATTTATTCTTTTAATTAATTTATTTTTACTTTATGGCAAATAAATGAATCCCCAAACTCTTTTTGTTTAATAGCTGAACATTCTGGTTTCGTGAAACATGAACTCAAACAAATTAATGACGAATTTATTTCTTGGAGGCACGCGCTTTACTAATGAAACACAATATTCTCCATTAAGCTGGTTACAACTTTCACGAACAAATAGCAAAACAAATTTTCCACCATGCTTTTCCAGTCAGATTGAGATCTGGAATGTTTGTTGACTTTCCTGAAAAACTAGTACTTGATGTGGGAAACAATTTGCCATTAATTAAAATAATTTAATTTGTTTGTTTCACAAAGCCGGAATATTATAATACAGGGGTGGCGAACTCCGGTCCTGGAGAGCCACAGTCCTGCAGAGTTCAGCTCTAACCCTAATAAAAACTCACCTGCCTGTAGCTTCCTAGTAACCCTTCAGGCCTTGATTAGCTTGTTCAGGTGTGTTTGATTAGGGTTGAAGCAAAACTCTGCAGGGCTGCGGCTCTCCAGGACCGACGTTCGCCACTCCTGTTATAATATTATGAAACAATAACATGAAAAATTGTTTAATTACTGTATATATATATATATATATATATATATATATAAAAAATTATGCTATCATTTTTGCCAGGGATTGTAGGCTAGATTTTAGAATTCTAGAATCCTATCACATTTAGATTCTAGCTGATTTAGAATGTAATAACCCTAGAATTTTACAATTATAATTCTAGAATCCCATCACTTTTATAACTCTAGATTCCCATCAAAATGGCTAGTATTGGATTCTAGAATTCCAGCAGCTCAGCTAGATATAGAATAGTAGAGTCGCTTGAATGGTGTCTAGATGCTCTTGTCTTTCAAGCACAGACTTTAAAAACTCACAACTTCAGAAACATATTGCAGAGCCTGAGATGAGATGTTTCTCTCAGACCATCTGCGAAGATTAACCAAGACTACAAAGAGCGAGAGCACAATGTCACTGCATTCAGAACTGTATTGGATTCAAGAGCCCTTTCTCTGTTACCTGTCCGTCTGTTCTTTTCACTGGCCGTTTTCAACGCTTTCATTAGACAGTTTGCTGCTCCCGCCATTGCTGCTGCTGCTGCTATGCTGCTTCTCTTCTTCTGCACTTTTTGTTTTGCCGGTCTGTCCATCCTTGCACCATCCTGGTAAATGTTACAACAATTTGTTTCTGTCTCAAAGGAAGAGCTTTCTGATGTATTCTACTGTCTAAGGAGTTTGCATGTTACTCGAGCTGAATCTGTGCCTATCGATCGTGTTGTTTTTTTGAGCGACGTAGGAACCCACTTGCACTCTAAAAGTTCCCACCTTAGCTGTGCCTCACTTCCAATGGTGCTTTCTTCTTCTGTGTAATGTTTTTTTTTTTAATCGTTTATTTGTAAGGTGCTGTAAATAAAGTTAGTCTGTATGCACATATCCTACCCAATGGGTAGAAACCACAAAAAAAGACATTGTTAATAATGTAACAATTTATAGCTGATATAAAGATTTTAACACGGTGGCAACGGATTTGTAAATGCCTACAGTTCAAATGTTTTTCCTGTATTTTATTATTATTATTATTATTATTTTGGCAAACAAGGAAATTCATTAACAGAAGGATGCTTGATTATGAAAATACTGAACTTACAGAGTTTTGAATCTGAATCTGGATTAGGATGTTTCTTTAAACACTGTCCCAACAACAAAAGGCACAAATATACACACGCACACAAAGGAATTTATTCAAATAGTTTTTAATCAGAAAATTATGAAAACCTGTTTCCACCACAAGATGAAAAATATTTCTCACAATTCAGATTTTTTTTCTAGCAATTCTGAGCTTATATCTAACAATTCTGAGCAATTATGTGAAAAAAGTCAGAATTGTTAGAAAAGCAGCACTATGTAACTTTTTCTGTGTTCAACATTTGCTAAATGTATATAATGAGCGAGTACATCATGAATTCATCTTCCAAACCGCGTTTTTGTCTTATTCCGAATCACTACGGTACACTTATAATACGCACTTATATTTGGACTATTGTAGCCTGGTCAGGTCATCACCGCTGCGGAGTAATACATACCTGCGTGAATCGCCATAGACATAAATTTAGAGAAGTAGCTCCGGTTGGAATGTTCTTCCGCGGGATGTGTGCAGTTCTGTTTATTAACCGCTAGAGCGCCAAAAGTTACATAGTGCTGCTTTAATGCACAATTGCCAGAAAAGAAGTCAGATTTATGAGATAACGTGTCAGGTTTTTTTTCTGCCAAGGAATAATTAATTTTTATTATTATTATTATTATTCCTTGATGGAAGAGAAATATGTAAGCTAAGAATTCTGAGATTTAAAAAAAAAAACTGCAAGGTGTAAATTTAGAATTATGTGAAAATTTTGAATTCTGAGTTTGTATTCTGCAATTATGACTTTTTTAAAATCAGAACTGTGAGGGGGGGGGGTGAACCTGAATTACAGAATTGTTAGATGTAAACTCAGAATTCAGTAAAAGGATAAGATTGCAAGATATAACGCAGAAATGTGAGGGAAAAAGTCAGAATTCTG
>NW_015537974.1:114409-118654 GCF_001515605.1 Sinocyclocheilus anshuiensis | reverse complement strand
AAAAAAAAATTCCTATTTCTCCCCCCCCCCCCCCATAAATAGGAATCCAGTGTATGGAAACATGGAATATGTAGTTACCAGTGCCAGACTTCCACTCACGGACAAAAACGCTGCGGGATCGTGATATGACAGTCTTGCTTAAAACAACAGTGTTCATTTTAATCCCAACATGTACATGACTTTTCATGCCACCCTGTGTTGTGCTTCCTGTCTTTGCAAGTTTAATAATTAACCAAATGAGAGATGTAGTTTTAACATTCTTATTTTTGTTATATACTGTATTTCAGACATTCTTGTGTATGTGGTGTATAGGAGCAAAAAAAGATTTTAAATTGCAGATATTTATGTGCTGGTGCTCCACTGTACAGTAGCTTGTATTCGCATGTCTATAGTTATATACCTGAAGATAATGTACATAGCGATGCTATTTTGACTACAAGCACCTGACTAACAGCAGTGACCTTTTGAGCAATGTACCGAGATGCTTTTGAAGCTTTTCTTTCTTGCACAAGCACAGAGAACTAACAAAACCGAAAAGGTTTAGACTTGTTTTATTCTGATGCTTACCGAGTGTCTGAAAACAGACATTCAGCATTAGAAAGCAACACAATATCAGGCCTTTTACGCTCTACATTTTCCCCGGCTCATGTTACTCCATATGTTCATGTGTGAGGACATTTTATATACATGCACATGTGCATATTTTCTATTTAAATCTATTTGGTGTAATAGGGTTTAAGCATAAGGTCTGTTACGGTAATGCTTTTTTTATTTTCAGAAAAAGTAATCAAAACAACATGTTGCTCTAATCACTGTTATAGTCAAACTTTTATGCTTGTACTTCTGCTGTTGTCCAACTGCAGTTAACTAATAAACTAAAAGTACCAGTTGCTGATGTGTCTAATACTTTAATTTTTACTTTAGGTAAAATAATATCCTGTACGTGTTTTCATATCAACAATTTTATTCTCTCATTGAGCATTGGCATATTAAGGTGATTTGTGTTTATAGACAAAAACTAGCAGCTTCAGTACAGTAATGCATTTTGAGTGGGCAATCAATTACCCACTGAGTTTTTAAGCAGTCCACACAGTGCAATTCAAGACATTGTACAGTCTAGATGACTGTAGGCAATATGCACAAGAACTCAAATAAACGCATATATGGAAAAAAAACTGAAAAGAACTAAATATCAAATAGCTACTGATATTTAATTATTACTTGATAACCAAGTAGAAATACTTTGAATACTTAAAACAGTTGAAGTAAAATACATTCACACAAACGCAATTAACATGATTTTTGCTTAATATAATTCTAGTATTATTTCTAGTTCAAGTTTGCTTCTCTCCAAAACACTCAACTTGCAGATTTAAGTGCATGGAAACCATTTCGACATGATGATGGTTCTTTTGTGTGAGCATTCCTTAAAGGGATAGTTCACCAAAAAATGAAAATTCTGTCATCATTTACTCACCCTCATGTCATTTTAAACCTGTATGAACACAGAAGACTTTTTTGTCAATACAATAATACAAAACAAAGTTGATTTGGACTCGACTGACTTGCATTATATGGACAAAAAACATTTTTCAAAAGATCATCTTTTGTGTTCTGCAGGAGAAGGTTAATCATGTTCAGCTGAACTATCCCTTTAAGTCAACACCAAATACCCTGTGACAGCAATTATTGATTGTGTGAAACATTCCACATTCTCTTCCCATTGCCATGCAGCCTAGTCGGCTTTCTTACGAAAAGTAATTTTGTCTTTCGTCTCCTGCAGTTTCTCAGAAAACTTGTCTTTGGTCTCCTCCATTCGTTCAGAGAGCAGTTCTTTGGTTTCCTCCATCTTCTCTGAAAACCTCTCTTTCGTCTCCTCCATTTTTTCAGTCAGTCGTTCCCTGGTCTCCTCCATTTTGTCTTGAAGGTACTCTTTAACAGGTGGAGGGGTGGAGAGGTATCCATGTTTGCGGAGGTACTGTACAGACAGGGACGTGCCACCCAGTGTAACAGTGTACCGTGCAGGAGTAGCGAGCTGTGTTAGACAAAGTGATATAATAACGCACACAATTAATCATATATATTTTAAATCCATGTCAAATAATCTCAGGTTTTGTTTATATACCTTATACATTGCATAGGCTGTGAGTGCATAACCACCCTGGGAATCCCGCAAAATTCCCACCATCCAATCCGGTAAACCGATGAACTCCAAAAACGGGACCAGATTCACCCCACTGTGGAGAACGCAGAACATTAACATGTCACTCATGTACCTTTACAAGAGAGAGACGATTTGCTTTTTTTAACCTTCTAGTGCTGTTTGTATAGCAGTAGCTGACTGTCCAGAGGACACTGCTAAAGCTTGTCTGACCTGCTGAAGCTCAGACGGACTTTATCTGGTAAAACTCAACCTCCCTGCCAGCCTCACTTAATGCCAGTACACAGTCTGTATGGTTTGATCTTTGAAGCACCTCGATTCATGTAGTTTACTGAATTCAAAACTTTTAAAGCCACATGTATGTATGTGCCACAAGACAACAAAGCAACATGTATAATGAGTACATTATACATCATATTCATAAAGCTACATTAATTTTATAATGCACAATATATTGTTACTACATTGCTTATCAGATTTTTTTTATTTTTCTTAATTGTGATTTTAACTCATTTCAACATTTACATTACAGCTGATGTCATCTAACATTCACTTAAAGTTAATCTTTAAAAGCACTTTTAAAATGCCTGATTTTAGTTTTTAGTGTTTTATTTTTTATTTAATGGAGAAAATAGTGTATCATTTTAATATCGGCCATTTATTGACAAGATTTATCAGCAGAATTATCCCTAATTAACTGTCCATTTAATTAAGAAATGTGGCTTTTTAAGGTCCATGCTTACAAAAGGCCATCTTTGTAAAACATCAATAAAATACAAAATTAAATGAATTGTTCAGATGCAAAAGCCTCTAAGTACGTCTGAAGTTTTTCTTTAAAAATTAGCATTTCTTTCTGGCTACTATGTATAGGTTTCTATGTAAATACTGGTACTTCTGAATGGGTTGAGGCTGGGATTTAGCACATTTGAAGTGAAAGTACTTGATGAACATATACGATGTGTGGAGAGCATTCACTCAGTATCATTATCCCATTTTTGACCAAGAAGGCTTTTAGAGGCTTTTGCATTGGAACTCTTCAAATATATAAATAATCCTAAATTCTTAAAACGTCAATGTCAAAATAAAACACTAACAGGACTGAAAAAAAAAAATCAGAACAAGAACTGACAAGCTGGACAAGTCAAAACAGAGACAGAACATTTTAAAATAGAACTTTGCACTTGTCATTGTTTTTATTGTCAAAGGGTGCGTTACTGAGCAGAATGCTGATGTTCACTTACTTCATTGCAGCATAATAAAAGCTCCCAAACCACACAGTGGACGTGACGATGTGCACAGGCACCATGACTTTACCATACTGTTTAAACGTCTTTTTAAATCTCTGAAAGAGCCCGATAGACTTGTCCTGCAGAGGGTCGACGTCACCCTTATTCTGAGGGGCAGACCCCGTATCAGCCTTATAAAGACCCTCAGTCCCAGCTAGACTCTGCGGAGGGTTTAATGGCGTTTCTTCCTCCGTGGACGTTTTGTGGCCCTCCTTCGTCCTGATGACATTAGTGCAACTGAAGCAGCGTGAGGTCTGGACGGTCACAGGAAGCTCATGCTTATCCCAGGTGTGACCCAGGTACGCGGAGCGCAGCAGGACCATGCGCCGCACAGTGACTGGAGCCCACAACCGCTGCATCACCTCCTCCACCTACAGAGCGCCACCTACAGGACCTGGACAACACAAAGAAGTTGGTGTCAAACAAAAATTACACCCAAATTATTAACATCTTGCTGATTAGTCTGAAAAAATACAAAAGTATGAATTACTTTAAAAATGTACATTTTACTTCAAATTATATATATATAGGGCTGGGCCATATGTCAAATATTGTATCGATAATCGCCTTTAAAAATATCGCAATATCCGATAATATCGTCTACATAAGCCCCACCTCCACCACGCCCCGCCCCGCCCCCGCCAAGACAACATTGCTGACATGCACCATAAACACACACCATGTTCAGTTTGGTCTTAATTATTGCCACAAAGTTTGGTTTTACCATTGAGCAGCATTAACTACACAGAGCCGTTGTTCACTGACGAGCTGCGCAAAAAATCGCAAGAATATTAATGT
>NW_015537974.1:109445-114233 GCF_001515605.1 Sinocyclocheilus anshuiensis | reverse complement strand
GTTGAGGAAAAATAATAGAACCCAATTTTAAGTTCATCATGGTGAAGTTGGACATTCTGGCGGTGATTGTAAGAAAGATAAATGCATGTTGATGTCATATAGTAATGTTTTGAATAAAATATGCCTATTTTCCGATGTTTCTCTTTCTCTTTGGCATTTTCGCCTGTGTAGACATTTCATGATGGTAAGTTTAATTTCCTTAATTATAACAATTGCAGCGTTGTTTTTAAACTTGTAGTCAAGCTATAACGTAGTATATATACTGTTTGAATGACAGCTTGGTAAATCTGTTGGCAATCAAATATTCAATATCGCTACTCATCAGAAGTACTTGGTACATTATCTGCTCAGCGGCAGACGTTCAAACTAATATCAATCATTTGTCATTTTTTCCCGATAATGTCGATAATAGTCGGTTACCTGACTGTTGACATCGACATCGCGATACTTACGAGACATCGTCGATATACGATAATATCGTCATATCACCCAGCCCTAATACGCATACTAAATATATATATAACATTTGGAAAATAATAACAATAATTTTACAAATTATTATTATTATTATTATTTTGTAAGAGCTGAATAATGATGTAACAGCAGCCAACTAGCGCCAAGGATACGTGGGAAGTCCTTCAAGCTCAAGCTGTAATCTAGTCAAAGTGTAGCTACTTTGATGAAGATAAAATCTATTTTATTTCGTATTATTATTTTTTAAATGAAGAAAACAAAATCTGCTTTAGGTTATTGCTATGTAACTGAAAACATGTTATTATAAGTTTTAAAGTTAACTATATGTGATTATTGTTAGTTAGACATTAGTAATGATTCAAAAGTCACAGGTTGAGCATGATAAACGCATGCCATTGGTCAGGTTAGATGAGGGTCATGGCTCTCTGTCAACCACCAGACTGATCCAAGTACTGCTCACTGCAGAGCCAAATGACCTCCAGCTCCACCTCTGTGTGAACTAATGGGTGGAGTTATGTTTAGCGATAGGGTAAGGGGTAGGGTTAGGGAGTGGTTGGGTGTCTAGCTCCACCCATTACATCCTGCGAGGTGGGGCTAGAGCTCCAGCTCCTCCCATTTGGCTCTGCAGCGAGCACCCTCTCGACTGATCAGGTTAAAGACAAAGTACTGGGATTCCAGAGATTAATTAGGTTAGTTTTAACCAGTCAGCTAAATTTGACTATTTATCTGTTTTTCATTTTTGTAGTTTTGAAAATATTCCCTTAAAATTTCTATAGTCCTTAATGTAAAAGGCTTTCAGTACAATTTTGACATGTTTCTCAATTTCTAAGAAAAAGACCAAGCATCTAAGCTGAAAAACTAATTCGCGGCGCTTTGGTTCGTTTCATAACATAAAATTATGTGAATAGAGAGATTTGTTCAGTCACAAGAGTTTCAACACATTTAATCCACCAGAAGTTCAGGGCTAAATTCCTGACATGTTATATTTATGAAGTAACATCAGTTTACTCCCAACTTTAAGTATTATACCTATATGTTGGTCTTCTGTGTATGACACTGGGGTTGTTTTAGAGGACAGACAGACGTTTGCAGAACTAAAATCACTAGAGCTCAAGTTAACAGGGCCCCGAACTTCAACACACTCTGCTTTGCCAGCCCTACAGGATCATTCACAGCCAGAACAGCTAAAACAACACCAAATGTATCAGCTGGTAGAAATAGTTAGAAACAGCGTGGAAACTTACATTCACTTCTCGAAGGTCTGCTGTGGGTTTAAGGAGAGTCCTCGCAGCGCTCCGTAGTCCGTACCTCAGCAGACACATGTCATGTACACGCACGTTCTCCAGACACATCCACGTGGAGCGGCTGCGCGCGGCATTATGGGAAGTGTAGTCATTTGGAGGTCAGTTATGAGCGCTGTTTAGGTTCAAGGACTTCAAAAAGCCTTGAACTTTATCCAGCCACTTTTTTTCCAACTTTTGTACTCGTTGTTGTTGTTATTTTGTATCTATTTTTGCATTTGTTGGGTGAGTTATGTTACTAAATAAAGCATTAAAATTATAACAATAAAAAATAAAATTAAAATATATATTTTATTGTATTATTATTATTATTATTATTATTATTATTATCATAATCCTATTTTACTCTAAGAGAACGCAAAAGTTTCTCGAAGGAACGCAAAGGTTTTGCGAGGGAACGCAAAGTTTCTCGAGGGAACGCAAAAGTTTTGCGAGGTAACGCAAAGTTTCTCGAGGGAACGCAAAATATCTTTGCAAGAGAACACAAAAGGGAACGCAAATACCTTTGCGAGAGAACGCAAAAGTTTTGCAAGGGAACGCAAAGTTTCTCGAGGGAATGCAAAAGTTTTGCGAGAGAACGCAACGTTTCTTGAGGGAATGCAAAAGTTTTGCGAGAGAACGCAAAAAATCTGACAAATATTTTTTCTTCCCACCCCAAATTTTTTCACTCAATCTGATTTTTTTCCACCACCATGTCCCTTTAGAGGCTCCGTACTATCCTAAATCCCTCTGGATTTTATTATTTTTTTCTTTCTTTTTATTATTTGTATTATTATTATATAATAATAAATATTTATTATTATATAATAATAAAACTGGAAATTTAACGTTTAACTGGAAATGATGTATAAATCTGCAGTTATGTTTTGTTTCCACTAGATGGAGGTAAAATGAGGGAAACGCGGATCCGAGTTGTACTGTAGTTCTCTATCAACTCAAATAGCAGAGTACAGCCAGCGGTTTAATTTAAGCTAATGTCTGGAATGTGAAAAAAATATATTTAAAACAAAAATAATTTTATATAATTCATTATTCATTCACATTTTCAATTATTCAACCTTTATAGCTATTTCCATTAATAATCATAAAAAATAATAAAATAAAAAAACATTTTAGTTACGTCAATTAATTAAAGAAGGTGGTTCCTCTGTTTTTGTGTTTATCCAGCCTAGACTAAACTCTTCGACTGATAGTGTACTTCTATGCACTCTTCACTTTGTTGTATCTCAATGACTGATGTTTTGTACTAAAAATGGGAATTCAGTGAATCATAATCTATCTTAGGCCGGGTCTTCCTCTGATCACTCTGATTTTAGAGCTGACAAGTCCTCTCCATTCAAAAACCTTTTATTTTCTCTCTGTGAATGTTCTCTGTGCAAATGATGGCCTCTGCACAGATCAGGACAGGTCAGTTGAAGCCTTCTTTATGATTTTATTATTTCATAATTGTTTGTTTGATTTCCTATAGGCTCAGAGGAGCAATCAGTAATCCTTTGTGGATATTGGTAAAGCCTGCAACATGACATACTGTACTGTAGTAATGTCCTTTATGACCAATGCTGCCTTCTCCCTCCAATCATCTAGGTCTCTTCCTAAACAATTAGGCTACCTTCATCAAGTTGGACTTTTAAATGAATCAACAACTGGCTTTTATCTTCCTTTGATTTTAAAGGGGTGGTTCACTGTTTTTTTTTTTTCTAGTTTTGATTGTGTTTATGGGGTGCAGTCTAACAAGTGTTAATGCTTCGTTTAAAAAACAAAAGCTTTATTTTTCACATAATTTACCTTTAGTCCACACCGCTCTGTCCCTTCTCTGAGAAACGGGCTGATCTTTTCCTGTTTTTATGAAGCCCCACCCTCAGAAATAGGCGATGGGCTCTGATTGGTTAGCTAGCCCAGTGTGTTGTGATTGGCTAAACCGCCTCTAGTGTGTGTCTAAATGTCCCGCCCCTCACCTTAGCGGCATGTACTCCGGTTGTATTGTAAACAGTGGCATCGTTAATATCACTTATCAGTTTGAGCCTGATTGAGAAGCAGAGGATATTATTGAAGAGGATCGTGCAGAACCTGTGCAAGCACGGCTTTTAATGGTAGGCCTATGTTTTTTGTTTGTTGTTGTCTCATACTTTTAGATATGCTGTTATTTGTAAATGCTACTGCTTATGTTAGCTTTTAATATACGGTTTTATCCTGATTAAAGCTTTGATACAGTACTGCAACTGCACGCTCGTCCTTGTTTAACACTTCTCATAGCTATGTGAAAATAAGTGTATAATTTGAACAGTTCATTGTTGGAGCTGAGCTGAATGAGAGCGAGAGAGAGATGTGCTGCACACCTCTCATGCAGAGGTGTGCAGAGCAGGGGGACGCGAGGAACAGTATTAAAGGGGTCAAATAAATAATTAACAAACATCATATAATGTTTAGCTAATCATTGCCTAATATACTGTATATTCACATATTGAAATATGAGTCAATGTGCTTGTTAATGTTAACTAATTAACTTATTAAACATTACCAAAGGATTAACAGATCATTATTTAATGTAAATTGAAATGCTTACAAATGTCATCAAACTTTCAATTCATTTGATCATGCATTTAACTGAAATTATACAACGATTACAAGATTATTTGTTAATATACTTTTGAATGCTTACAAATGTCATTAAACTTCAGTTCACATATTAGCTAATGCTAATTTTTACATTTACAAATGTTGTGAAAATATAGCTTATAGGCACTTCACAACTATTCATGTTAATATAGTCATTAGCTCATAATCACAGTCTGTAAAGGTCATATATTTGGTCTTTGTTTGTTGTGTTGACTTCGGCTAGGGGAACTCATATTAATGTTAAAAAACCTCATAAAGTGACATTTGCATGCCATGGGACCTTTAATTAAACATTTTAAGCACTTCACAAATTATTCATGTTGATATATTCATTAACTCATAATCACAGTCTGTAAAGGTCATATATTTGGTCTTTGTTTGTTGTGGAGACTTCCTC
>NW_015537974.1:106894-109381 GCF_001515605.1 Sinocyclocheilus anshuiensis | reverse complement strand
CCCCTTTAAGAACCGCTGCTTTAGAACATTGATTTTGAAACTTGTGAATCCATTAGAATCGTTAGAAGACTGAATCGTGATTCATATATGAATAGATTTTTTTACTGCACCCCTAGTTTTCTCTTCCTCTTATCTAAAGCAGCGCAGCATGGCCTCGCCCCCTTTGCTGCCTTTTCCCGAGGGTGGGGTTTTTCTGGATTTGCTATGTCAAGAACCCGGGAAGTAACTTGTTGTAGTCCCTACCAGCCGTTTTTGTAGGCATTAAACTGCCAGAATTTTAAAAGACGATATCTCCGTTTGCATTTAACTTTCAGCTTCGTAACTTTGCAGATATTGTTTATGCTCAAACAGCAGCATTACACACTAACTAACGTTAAAAAAGTGTAATCGCAATCAACCACCCCTTTAATTTTTTATTTATTTTTTTTATGCAACCAAGATGATTAAAAAGTCTTCTTGTCATCTTGTCAGTTAATATGAAAGAAAGTGGTCCCCTGAGTCAAATCACAAAACTAAATTCAAAGAAAATTAAGAGGATTAGACAAACAGTGTAAATAAAAAAATAAAAAAAGATAATGGCAGTTTCATAAAATGTCATTCATTTAGTTTGACTTGAAAATATCAGGGCAAATGTCCATATGCAGTGCTGTTCAAATGTTGGACAGCATTAGTGTCCCGGTAATTTCTCTTTTAGCCTGTGGGCCTCAAATCACATCTCATGATCGATATCTCATGACCAATGACCATTAGTGTGAAATGAGACATGAAGAGACTCACTACTTGTGACTATTTATAGGCAGATTAAAACATTCTTATGTGGATGAATAGGGTCACTAAGCAACCGCTCCGGGTGATCACTTTGAAGGGGTCACCATGTTAAATATGTCATATGAATGAATCACATGCCATAATCTCAGTGTTAAATGTGAGATGAGGAAGTACTTGTGCTGAATAAATAAACACTGCTCATCGATATATAGGGGAGATTGGGGACAGTTGTAACAGGGGGCAATTGTAACATACTCAATTCCTCCATTCAGAAACAAGCTAGAGTGATGACACTTAATCTGCACATGCTCAGTAGGATTCTCTCTCTGCCTGTGAAAAAGGAGCACAATCATTTCACCTCAGCAGAAGTTTTTAACAAAATACTGATTTTGAGGTATGAAAGTTACTTTTGGATGTGTGTAGACTTCTACTATTTGCACATCTTAAATCATTTATTAATTATTTGTTAATGTTTTTGCAGTACCCAATCTAAAGTGGAAACTATTCATCAATTGTAAATTATTATAAACATTTACAAATCATTAGTACCTTTATGAGCAGTCATTTTGATAGCTAAAAGTGTCCTAAATGACCAGAATTCACCCTATTTTCACATCTTTACAAATCATTTATTGATCATTTGTTCAAAATTGTTGCAGTACCGAATCTAAAGTTGAGACTATTTGTCATTTGTAAATGTTTTTAAAAGCACTGGACTTTATCTACTGTAATAACGTTTGTGTACACAAACTGCACGTGCTCAGTACGATTCTCTCTCTCTGCTTGTGAAAAAGGAGCACAATCATTTCACCTCAGCAGAAGTTTTTAACAAAATACTGATTTTGAGGTATGAAAGTTACTTTTGGATGTACAGTATTTTTCTTCTGCTGTCTAAAGTCTAGATGGCTGTGAATTTAAACTTTCGTACATTTTATCCCTAGGTTATTGATAAAAAATTAACAATTGAGTTATTCTGTTAATATGTCTGTCTTGTACCATTTCACTAAAGTTTGGTTAAAGACTGTTCTTGACTCATCAGCTGATTAATGTATTTGAGTAAAATATACTGTATATAAATAATTCAAATCTAGTTCCCACTAGAATAGTTGCTTAGTCTTCAACTTTTTGAATGCATATGCCTGACATCTAAAAGAATTAGATCCATATTTATGTAACATTATTAGATACTACAGCAGTAAAGTGATTACTTTGAGGTAAGATTTTATTTGAGATACAGTAGCTTAATATGACTTATTTTTTAGTCTTTCAATTATAATTGCCCCCGAGCCACATGGCCCAGTGTAAGCACCTTGTTTGTCTGTGTTAATATACTTTTCTGTTAGAAAATGAACATATTTAAATGTAAAACTACATTTAAAAATGATTAGTGTTACACCTTAAACAATGTGTTGCTTTTAAATCTTTTAAAAAAATGAAATGAATATTATATCCACATGATTTCATTGAGTTATTCTGTTAATACTTCTATCTTGTACCATTTCATTCAATTTTGTTTAAAGACTTGACTCATCAGCTGATTCATGTATTTGAGTAAAATATATTTAAAATATATTTAAATTTTATATATATACATATACAGTATATATATATATATATATATATATATATATATTGTTTATTCGCGAAAGATGTCGTAATGAGGGATAATGCATTGGTACTTTGAGTGTGATGTCAGTCTTATGTCATGATTTGTAATGT
>NW_015537974.1:99860-106725 GCF_001515605.1 Sinocyclocheilus anshuiensis | reverse complement strand
TTCAAAAGGAGATATTTTATTTAACAGAAATCACTTTTCAAAAACTACAACGAACCACTCGTTTGGACTACAACGCATATTTTCCGGGATTTGTGATATCACAAATATCGACGAATGGGACGAGACCTGCTTGAGCTGCACTAGAGAAGGCAACGAGTGTTATCACTATGTCGGAGACACGCTAGCTTTCCCAAGGCAGAAGAACTTAGAGTGGTTACAATCATCCGGGTTTAAATTGCGCTCAAATTTATTTGATTTTGACACAATATTTACACTGAAGCTCGCAGGCGGCTATGGTAAGGGGTATGTATGACATTTCCCGACCAGGCGCCGAGTGCTGCCAATCACAACACACGCTGGCCCAGCTAACCAATCACAGCACTGGGCGCCATTTTTTCTCCATCTCATCCTTATGATCTCCTGCCCACGGAACATTTACTGCGTCTGCTTCATGTCACACTTTAACTTATACCTGATACTAATCATGTGTAACTCTGTGATTGACCCACTGATCTATGCGCTCAGGAGCCAAGAGATGAGAAAGACATTTAAAGAGATCTTCTGCTATGATGGACTACGCAGTCTCTGGAACCTGGTCAGCAAATATTGAACAGGATTCCTGAAAGAACCTGAAGGGATGGACTGATGGATGAATGGTGTGTATAGATAGATGGATTGGTGCATAATTGCAGTGGAGGAGGTAAAAAGCCTAAACCTCTTAATTGGGGACAGTATATAAAATTTGTTCACGCTTTTCCATGTACTTCATCATGTGAAATGTTTTGATGTTGCAGTGGATGTTTCATGTTGTGTTGTTGTAAAATACTGAAGTGTTCATAATGTGACATTTTGTTACTGTATTTATTATAAGAATTACATCTTCCTTAGCAGGGGTCATTTGTCAGGTCAAAGCATTTTGTGCACAAAAACAGCTTTAATATTAATATGTATAGAGTAGAAATGTGCTCGTTTTCAGATTCTTTCTTTTTTTATGAAAGGAAAACACAGAGGGCAGAAACTCAACCATAAGCAGACATATAACAAAATAATAATATAATAATAATAATAATGCAAACATAATACATGTATGCAGTATAGAAACAGTATAGAATCATACAGACTGTTGTGAATAATATTGTAGTACATCTGGGAAACCATAAAAGTCTTACAATATATGTACCTCAATACTGTACATCAGTATGCATGTACAAAATATTTGTGTAATTTAACTGTAATGAAATTATACATTTCTTTGTCATGTAAGCAGACAATTATTGTTTTGCGTCATTGTTAAAAGTCATGCACAAAAATATAGTAAAGACATTTAATTACTTTTGTATTTTTTCATAATAAAAATAAATTGTCTTGAATTTAGAAAAGCATGAAAATTCAATTTAGAATTGTGTGTTATGCAAATATACGGTGTATGTAATATATGCATGTAAATGGTTGACATGTTTTTTCTAGTCTTCTGATTTTTAATTTTTAGTGCAATTAAAAACCTTCTTCATACAATTGCACTTGATTATTATGATTTCTATACTATCTGATAAATTGCAGGCTATTTAATAAGCTACTGTGTTAATGGACAAGTACATAATTTCCTGCATTTAAAGGGGTGGTTCACTGTTTTTTTTTCTAGGCCTGATTGTGTTTATGGGGTGCAGTCTAACATGTGTTAATGCTTAGTTTAAAAAAAAACGCATTATTTTTCACACAATTTACCTTTATTCCACACCGCTCTGTCCCTTCTCTGAGAAACGAGCTGATCATTTCCTGCTTTTATGAAGCCCCGCCCTCAGAAATAGGCGATGGGCTCTGATTGGTTAGCTAGCCCAGTGTGTTGTGATTGGCTAAACCGCCTCTAGTGCGCGTCTAAATGTCCCGCCCCTCACCTCAGCGGCATGTGCTCCGGTTGTATTGTAAACAATGGCGTCGTTAATATCACTTATCAGTTTGAGCCCGATTGAGAAGCAGAGGATATTATTGAAGAGGATCGTGCAGAACCTGTACAAGCAGCTTTTAATGGTAGGCCTATGTTTTTTGTTTGTTGTTGTCTCATACTTTTAGATACACTGTTATTTGTAAATGCTATTGCTTATGTTAGCTTTTAATATAAGGTTTTATCCTGATTAAAGCTTTAATACAGTAAGGCAACTGCATGCGTGTCCATGTTTAACGCTTCTCATCAGGGGCGGTTCTAGACCACAGTAACTGGGGGGGCCAGACATAGCCTATAACACTTTCATTGTACAAAAAGAGAGCAAAGAACGTTTACACTATCAAATAACATTTTCACTTCAGTCCAGCGAATTCAAGCACTCTCAAACTCCCATAATAATCTCTAAAGCTGTTTACACTGTAAAATTAATATCTTACTTACATTCGTACATCTTCACTTTATTGTTTCTGATGAGATAATTAGCCAGAGATTGCAGTCAGGCAGCGCGCACAGTGACGAAACAGCGTGTTTCAGCGGTGACTCATCTGAACGCCTCTGATTGGTCTTTGTATTCATAAACTCAACATAATAGTATGGGATTGGTTATAATGTGCAGCGCTTTAAAAACGTGTGTGTCTCTGGCTCTGTGCCAGCCAGCGAACGCAGATTTGAATTTAGCTGCTGGAGATGTTTTTCTTTTTTTATATGCATAGTTTACAGGACAAACTGCGCATTTCACCCAAAATTGTTTGGTGTGATATGATTCCAAATTTAGGGGTGGGTCAAAGGGGGGGCCAAGCTTGTTGGCAGGGGGGCACTGGCCCCCCCCTAGAACCGCCCCTGCTTCTCATAGCTATGTGAAAATAAGTGTATAATTGGAGCAGTTCATTGTTGGAGCTGAGCTGAATGAGAGGGAGATGCAGAGAGAGAGAGAGATGCAGGGTGTGTGTAGAGCAGGGGGACGTGAGGAACAGGATTAATTCGCAATCAACCACCCCTTTAACTCTAAAAGATTTTGTTACACTTTACAATAAAATTAAATTTATTGACATTAGTCATTGAACTAAAAATGAACAATGTTTTTTTTTTTTTACAGAACTGGTAACATTTTACAATAAGGTCCTATTAGTTAACGTTATTTATCTAATGTATTGTGTTAACAAATTAATTTAACTAATGTTAATGAATCAAAACTTATTGTAAAGTGTTACCGAGAATTTAATAGTCTAGGTTTTATATTCCACATAGACACATTTTTTTTTTTTATTATTTCAAGTTAAATGATAAATTAACACATATTAATGTACTGTGAACAAACATATTATTAACAAATTGATAAAAATTCTCAAATTAACATTGTTGAAATAATTGTTTATGGTTACTGTACTTTATAATTCCTAATGCATTAACTCATGTTAATGAACCGAGTGTTATTGGATAGTTGTTTTCAAAAAAATATTGTGGTCTTTCAGTACCTGTGAATTGAATCTCTTCTGCAGCCTCTTTCATTTCCACATGAAAAAGTTGCAGTTCTATACTTTATCCTTCAGTAGTGTGAAGCACTTACTGTTGGGACACACGCTTCTCATTCAGACACATTCTTTAAAGATCCTTGAAGCTGAGCACAGGAGCATTTTCTTGTAGGTGTTGCGCAGCTCTGTGCTACGGAAAGCATAAATGGCCGGATCAATGACTGCGTGACTCACCAGTAGCACTACGTGCAGCTGGAAGAGCGAGCGGTAGCACTCACAGTAGGGGTTCTCTGGGCAAATCATCATAATCAGCAGATGAAGAGAGAAAGGAGCCCAGCAGGCCACAAACACCCCAATCAAGATGGTGAGTGTCAGCGCCCCCCTCAAGCCACTTTGTCTGTGGTGTGCCTGAGCGCCTGGCATAGACGCAATCCTGTTGGCGTGGTGGCGCGCTAACAGGAACATATGTACATAGAGCAAGAGAATGAGGAGCAGAGCTGTGAAGAAGAGCACAATGAAGAAGATTTTCACTGTGGCGGCCTCGGAGAACCCGATCATGAGCACTCCGCTGGTGCCACACAACACCCAGATAGTGGACAAAGTAACCACCACCCGACGCATGGTGATGAGCGTGTGATAGCGTAGCGCGTGGAATATGCTGATGTAGCGATCCACGGCTATGGTGAGGATGCTGAAGATGGAGCCCAGGAAGCACATGCAGAGTAGAGAGTCCATGATGTCATCTATACTCAGCTCAAAACGACCAAGAGAGTTCAGGTGTCCGGCCTCTTTAAACAGCAGCAGGATGTTCTCTAAGGCCTTGCAGAGGCTGGAGATGGTGTTAAACACGGCCAGGTTGCAGATGAAGCAGTACATAGGGGAGTGAAGATTCCTGTTTTTGATGACGGCCACGATCACCAAGAGGTTCTCACTTAGACTGGCCACGGCAATGGCCATGAACACCTGACTGGGGACCTGAAGCTCAGTGCAGTCTGTGGGGTGTGTGAATGGAGCTTCAGTGCTAGAGTTCATGATAGATGGAGCACACTTGGTTGTTGGATTGTAGATCAGCTGAAGATCTGATGTGAAATAACCTGGAAGAAAACATTTTATTATTATTAAGATACAATGGATATAATTTATTTTTACCCCTTCATTGCTGTGCACTTTTGTCTGCATCGTGAATGATTTGTAGATTGTACACACAAAAAATTCTCTGTATTTGCGTATTTTTACGTATTTCCCATTCATTTCCAGTGGCGGTCATTTTTGACCTCGAGCAACACAAATGTGACTACAGTTTTGTGTGTGTGTGTGTGTGTGTGTGTGTGTGTGTGTGTGTAATAGTGTGGTGTGTGGTGTGTGTGTCTGTTTTGTACTCTTGATATTTTAGTGTCACCCCTTCATTGCTGTACACTTTTTTTCTGCATCGTGAATGATTTGTAGATTGTACACACAAAAAATTCTCTGTATTTGCGTATTTTTACGTATTTCCCATTCATTTCCAGTGGCGGTCATTTTTGACCTCGAGCAACACAAATGTGACTACAGTCATGGCCAAAAGCTTTGGCAGTGACATCAATTTTGTGTTTTGCAAAGTTTGCTGCTTCATTTGCAGTTTGCTGCTTCAGTATTTGTAGATTATTTTTTCCACATGTTTCTATGGTATACTGAAAAACAATGATAAGCATATCATAAGTTTTAAAGGCTTTTATTGGCCACAAAATTTAATGAGTCATTGTTTACATTGTTGACCCTTGTTCTTCAGAACCTTTGCAATTCTCTCTGGCATGCTGGATATTAGCTTCTGGGCCAAATCCTGACTGATGGCGATCCATTCTTGCCGTATTAGTTCTCGGAGTTGATCACAATTTGTGGGCTGCTTGTCCACTCACCTTTTGAGGACTGACCACAGGTTCTCTATAGGATTGAGATCCGGGGACTTGCCTGGCCACAGATCCAAAATTTCAATGTAATGATCTTCGAGCCACTTCTTTAACACTTGCTTTGTGACATGGTGCTCCATCATGCTGGAAAATGCATGGATCATCACCAAATGGCTCATGGATCGTTGGAAGAAGTCGCTCTTGCAGGACGTTTTGATACCATTCTTTATTCATGGCAGAGTTTTTGGGCAGAATTATGAGAGAGTCCACTCCCTTGGTTGAAAAGCAACCCCACACATGGATGGCCTCAGAATGCTTCACTGTTGGCACAACACAGGACTCATGGTAGCGTTCAGCTTTTCTTCTCTGAACAATTGATTTTCCAGATGTCCCAAACAGTCGGAAGGGAGCTTCATCAGAGAAAATAACTTTGCACCAGTCTTCTGCTGTCCAATCCTTGTACTTCGTGAATGAACACCACAACAGCTTAAGCAGCAAACTTTGCAAAACACAAAACTGATGTCACTGCCAAAACTTTTGGCCATGACTGTATTTTTGTATGACCATTTAGCTTTTTCGAATCAAGTCCACTTTTGTGTGTGTGTGTGTGTGTGATCTCATAGCGACTGTTTAAATTTTCAGTAATTCTGTTGTGTATTTTTGTCAGTTTTTTTAATCTATACAGTTTTTATTAATTTAATTTAATTTTTATTTTGTATTTAGTACATCAAGTTAAACTAAATAAAAATGAGAGCAACCAGCTGAAATAAAATAAGTTTACGTTTTGATATTTTATTTTGCTTCAGTTAATATTTATTTTATTTCAAGTAGCCTAACAAAAATGTTTTTTATGGTTTAAGTTTAGTTAACTATAATAACCTTTTTTCTTTTTTTGATTGAAGTCTCTTATGTTCGCTAAGGCTGCAGTTATTTGATCAAAAATACAGTACTGCTATAAATCAGTAATAATTCTGAAATATTATTGCAATTTAAATAGCTGTTTTATATTTTAATATAAGATGGTGCCAATGTGTTTGGCTGTCTGTCTGTCTGTCTGGGGCTCTGTTTGTGTTTTGTTGTTAGCTTGTTTCACTTTTTAATTCAACACATTTCAGCATTATTTGGAATGTAATTTATTCCTGTGAATTTTCAGCTGCCATTAACCTTCTGGTGTTGTTCGGTCATTTTAGACCGGAAAAAAAAAATTTCTCGAAAATTTAAAATCACGACTTCTTCCTAATGGTACGAAACTCGATGACTTTAATACCTTAAAATTAAAACGGAATTATTTATTTAAAGACAATAATATATAATTTTAATAACAGCAGTATGGCCATTTTTTGGTTTATCAGCCATAACATGAAAATAACTATCATCTTGACTCTGTCGGACAGAATTTTATAATGGTGCATCCCTAATAAATACCACACTTCCTGAAATGTAAATAAAAACAACAACAAATCATACAGCTCATATAATATTACATACAGTGGGCCCGATTGGGTTTTTTGAGTGTAGGTCATCATGTTTCTATCGTGTCCTATTCAAGTGATGAAGTCATCAAG
>NW_015537974.1:89027-99742 GCF_001515605.1 Sinocyclocheilus anshuiensis | reverse complement strand
TCTATCAACTACTGCTTACAGAAGATGGTGAGGGAGAGTGGAGAACACTGGATCGATCATACATGAACCAGAAGAAAGGATAAAAAAGGAATGAAAGGAAGCTTTAAGCACTATTGAGGTGGAGACACTGTGCCATGGGTCACAATAATGAACACAAATATGAATCATTTCTCGGCCCCGAAGAGCATCACGTTTCTCTAAGAAAGTCACAAATATATAAAGTATGACAATATTACAAAACTGTATGTAAAATGCTTCTAATAATGTAGCTTTTCCACTTTTCCAAAGGATATTTCAAAGTATTAAAATTGCACAACAACAACAACAAAAGAGTATTTCATTTTAATTTTGTCAATTGTTAGACAAACATGATTAAGCTGTTCCAAGCAAAGGTTGAAAGAAGACAAAATAGTTATCTAAGCCTCCTCTTGGAACATGACTCAACAACATTTCTTACTGAGGATCATTTAGAAACATGAAACACAAAAGTTCATTTGTTTTGTTTGACCCATTATTTGTTAATGTATTTCCACCCTTAAATCTGCAGTAGATTTTTCAGTGATGTGAACTCAAAGCCAAGCATAATTAGAACTTGAAAGGCCGGTCCAGACAAGAACAGAGCCTGTGATTAAAACCTCCCATGTCGACAGAAATCCCACATTCCTGACAATTAAACTTCTATTCATCCACATCAAGCCCATGCCCACTTTCAGACAGTTAAGACCATCTGAGAATAGTTGGATTTACAGACACTGATCATGAATGGATGAACTAAGTGTCAAATTATTCAATATTTGTCACATTTACTTACCGTTTTTCTCATCAAACACACCCACAGTGAATTTTCCTCTGCTTCACATGGAATGTCTCAGAGACATCAGTCTGGTGGCACCGGAAAAGCTCTGTTCTGGCTGTTAATAGACAGTGTGTGGTCATGCCTGTCTATTTGTGTATCCTTGAATGCTCAAGGCTGTGTGAACCATCATTTATGTGAATGTTCCTTTTGACAACAAATAAAGCACAATGCAAGGCCTTTCCTCCCTAACACACTTTATTTATCAAACCTTATTACACATGTGTTGTTGCATCTGTGTGGAGAAAACCTGCTCTCATCAATGATGGGTGAAGTGGCTCGTTGGTTGTTCAACCTTGGTCTTTTTAAAAAGCAATAAAGGAGTTCAGTTTAAATGTTCTGATTCTATTTTCCCATAAGTCTAAAATATCTGAGGTTAAACACACAGAAACGGGTCCCCGGGCATAACTTTTCAGTTTGAACACCCATCATTACCATCTCTACTTTGGGAAAATAATAAGAATAATAATAATAAATTAACTTTTTGGGTTTCAGAGAGATTTCAAAGCTTTATTCTACCACACAATCACAATTAAAACTATTATAAAACAAGATGGAAACACTGAACAGTAGTGGATGTATTGAACGAGAGTAATTATTGAAGAGCAGTGAACTCTAAATGAGCAGGTGGACTGCCTCTGTCAGGTGATGAAGTATACTTGTAATTATGGTAAAATAAAGGTTCATTATCATGTATCATCATGACAGGCGTATTGGATGGAAGTGTCCTGTACTTGTTTTAAGCTGTTCTTTTGCAATATGCCATTTCTTTCTAAACATTTTCTTTTGCGTTCTTTTGCGTGATTGCGTTTGAGAGTAACGAGAGTTTCAAAACAATTCAGTGGCACTGTCTGTGTTAATGCTGCCACCAGCTGGAGAGACTTGGTAGTTCAGTGAACCTGAGAAGCTGGTGGAAAGTCTTGAGTGAGACTCTTCGTCGTCAGCAGCAGAGGTCACTAGAATACTAAACCATAAGGATAAATGCAGTTTTGCGGTAAAATATTAATAGTAATTATTTTTTTATTTTTTTATTTTTGTCAACCAAATAAAGTATGACCAGAAACCAATGAAAAGAGCAAAATAGTATCACAAAGAGGACCCCCTCTAGTCACATGACTGTGCCAGTATATTTATTTATTAATTTATGTACTTAATTAGCTACATTAAGTAAATAAAATATGGGAACCAAAATTAATCTATTTTATTGTTTACATGTACATTACCGGTGAAGAATTTGGGGTCAGTAAGATTATTTATTTATTAAAGAATTTAATACTTTTAAAAAATTCAGCTGAGATGCATTATATTGACAAAGTGACTGTAAAGACGTCGTTACAGAAAGGTTCTAGCTATTTCAAATAAATGCTGTTCTTTTGAACTTTCTATTCAATTAAAAAATCCTAAAAAATGTATCACGGTTTCCACAAAAATGATAAGCAGCCCAACTGTTTTTTTTTTTTAGCGTTGATAATAATAAGTAGTAGATAACAAGTATAATAAGATAATAGCATGTAGTGTAAACACTGAAAACAAATCCAATGTTTTTTGAGTAATCTTAATGTAGTTGGAAGAACAATAGCGCAAGGGACAATAACGGTATGAATTCATGTATTTTTGGCGTATTTTGTATTTGGTCACCATGCTAGTTTTTTGTCAGAGAATGAACTCTGAAAACTGCGTTTCTATTGAGTGGTCGGTAGAGGGCGCTGTACAGTCCATCTGCACTGCTATGGCCCATGCCAGACGGCAGCGTATGGTGGATCATTGAACGCATGCAAACATTTCCTGATCTTGGAATTCGGCAACTGTGAGTCACTATTTCCCTAACTGTTTTTGCTCAAACATTTCATCTTCTGCGGTGGTTACTCTAGTCCATAGCAACGGTATTTTGTGGGGTGCTTATGAATAGAATGATTTCTATGTTCATTCTCAATGCATGACTCATCAGTTTTAACAACCTGTAATTTTACACAAATATATCCTAGTTGATTCCAGGGTGTTCTCTTCTTTAGACCTGATTTAGTCATTTGGAGTGCAGTAGAAAGTGTATGGTGTGTGTTATGTAATATTGTGATTTAACGTTACAGGTAATCACAATGTCCTTGATGACTTTTTAAAATAATCTGAAAATTATATGAATGCTATGTAATTTTAAGAAGGTTTTAGTAGTGTAATGCGACCCAAGTGAGTGTGTCGGAATTCCATGTTGTGAAAACATTCTGGATGAAACCTGTCATGTCTTGTATTTTGCTAAATGTGTCCTAAATCTCCACCCTTTGACCTCCCAAGTCATGTTCTTGAGACCCTCACCAGCAGATCTCAACAGAATTCCACAAAAATCTGCAGGTTTTCCCTAACAAAACTGCATCAAAGTCTGCAGATTTTATCTGGGTATACTTGTGTCATGACTTCCCAGCAGTTCCCACAGATTTTTGAGATAGCACTCGGGATGGAGAGACATTTGCCCTGGGGAATCTCATTGTTATATTGGAATGCGGTGGTTGTGTGTAATAATGCGACGAGGATGGCAGAGAAAGAGAGACAACAGGAGAAAGGAAAGTGCAGAACAGACAGGCTCATCCTGCAGATTTACACAGCTCTCTGTGTTCTGGCATCTGCTGGGACTTTTCCACTGATCTGCCCATGCGCTTGTGCCAGGATTGTCTGCTTTTTTTCTTTTCATTTTTGCTGTCTCTCATGCCATCTTGCCTCACGATGCTGTTTCTAGAAGAGTTTTTGTGCACAAATAAATAGGACCCTAAATTATTAGTATGCATAGATATACATGTTGTAATATGCATACTGACGGTACATTCACACGTTAGGGCTGTGCAGAAGTGTTATTTTAGTATTATTTATAGTATTTATTAATATTTTGGATTCGCTTTTATTTTTATATTTTCAGTTTTCATTTAAATTTTAGTTTAAGTTTTAGTAATTTTGTTATGTGCGTTTGTAATTTTTATTAATTTTTTCAGTATTTCTATTTAGCCTTAATTTATATTTATTTCAGTTTTAGTAATTTTAGTAATTCACCTTAAACTTATTTTATTTTAGTTAGTTTAATTTGATCTAATATTAGTATTTTACTTCAGCTTCATTTCAATTAACAAAAAGGATTTTAAATAGTTTTAGTTAACAATACTCTCAGAAAAAAGGTACGAAATCTGTCACTGGGCCGGTACACCTTTGTACCTTATTTACCACTAAAGGTGCATAAGTACCTTAAAGGTGCATATTAGTACACCTTTTGAAAAGATACTGCCCCAGTGACAGCTTTTGTACCTTTTTTCTGAGGGTGAATAACATTGATGTGCAGGTTTGATCCTGAACCCTAATATGCACCAAAGAGTTGATGAAAGGTGACTAGTTAGTGGTGTTTAAGTGAACTGAAGCACAGGCTTCCTTCCCATAAAGGATTCATCTAATCCACTCTCATCTCTCTCTCTTTCTCTCTCTCTCTCTCTCTCTCTCTCTCTCTCTCTCTCTCTCTCTCTCTCTCTCTCTCTCTCTCTCTCTCTCTCTCTCTCTCTCTCTCTCTCTCTCTCTCTCTCTCTCTCTCTCTCTCTCTCTCTCTCTCTCTCTCTCTCTCTCTCTCTCTCTCTCTCTCTCTCTCTCTCTCTCTCTCTCTCTCTCTCTCTCTCTCTCTCTCTCTCTCTCTCTCTCTCTCTCTCTCTCTCTCTCTCTCTCTCTCTCTCTCTCTCTCTCTCTCTCTCTCTCTCTCTCTCTCTCTCTCTCCTTTTACTAAGACACCTGATTGGATAATTTTTAGTATGTCCACCCCTCCGAAATAAATACCAGGCAGAGTTTTGAATATAAGGCTGTTTTCTGTGACTTTCCCCTTTAAAACTTCATGCAACAGCAAATGGATGTATTCTGGGTTTCTAGGATGGACGTATTTTCCTTGGCTCATATGTTTGGATAAGTAGATCTTTGGAGAACTCTATGGACTAACTTTAATTAATTATGTGAAAATATCGATTCGATTTTTTACTTATTTAATTTATTTATTTAAATATTTTATTATAATTTTTTTTTGTTTTATTGGCTTTGGGTCAGACATTATTTTATTTTATTATATATTTTATTTTATTTTATTTAGTTTTGCTGTGGATTAGCTATTAGAAAGGAAGGGATTTACTTTACTGTCATTTAGATTGCTTATCTCACAAGTTACAGATTATATAATAAAATGATACGCCGAGATGCTTCTGTGACAATGTGAAATACAGTAAAAGCTCTATTCCCTTGTGTGGGTCTTCTTCACTAGCTCCGGCCCCCTTTCCCTCACTTGCTCTTCTGCTCCTCCTCCTCTCTCGTCCCTGAGAGGCGTGAGTTTCTGCCAGAGACTAAGAGCGCGAGTCAGACCAGACACTTTCTCTGCAGAGTTTCAACGGGACACAGCAGCCGTAGAAGCCTTCAGTAACCCAAACTCTCTCTTAACTTTACCAGGTCAGTGATTCAGGCATTTTGACTAGCAGTACTGCAAACTGTGAATGCTCAGGGCCCAAATATATTTTTAATTAGTGTTTTTCTTTAGCTTTTTTTTTTTTAGCATTGCACAGTAAAAGATAGGTCACTCCTGTAATTGTGTCTAGGGGGAGTGTCACATGTGCCGTCTAAGCACAATGTAATGTTTGGAATTACTTCAACGTTCCAAAACAAACGTAATCAGAGCTCCTGTGGATGGGACTTTGACATGCGTGTCTGTGCTGGTTGTGTTTAAAGTGTGTCCAAATTTGTGTCTATCTTGTCCAAGGTAAGTTACAGTGAATGCATTCTAAACCAGTCTGACGTTTAGATCTAAACCAGATTAGTCTATTTAGAAGTGAGCGTGTTAGAGATTTGAACTAAATGCTTATTCTGGGAAGTTTGTGCTGAATATACTTGAATGTGATCAGAGGTTGGGCGTGGCAGAAACAGTAAGACACAAAGTGAAGGAGAGGGATGGTTGGAACGGAAAGGAGGGCTGGAGTTTATAATTTGCATATATTTATTTTTTTGTAACCATAAATATATTGCATATCAGTTTCAAACTGTTGGACTGTGACTGTAAAAGATTCCTCAACGTATCACCTCTGAAATATGTCTCTCCCATTCTATTCTATTCTATTCTATTCCCTGTACAGTTTCAGGCTAGCAGCAGCCGTTCCAGTCAGCTATGGAGACTCCAGGTCAGAAACGAAACACCCGCGGAGGGACAACCACCGTTCTTTCTCCCAACCGTATCACTCGGCTGCAGGAGAAAGAAGATCTATGCAACCTGAACGACCGACTGGCGGTCTACATCGATAAGGTGCGCTCTCTAGAGGTGGAGAACGCAGGTCTGCGTATGCGCATCACAGAGTCGGAGACGGAGATCAGCCGCGAGCTGAGCGGCATGAAAGCGGCGTATGAGGCTGAGCTGGCGGACGCTAGGAAGACTCTGGACTCGGTGGCCAAAGAACGAGCCCGACTGCAACTGGAGCTCAGCAAGGTGCGAGAGGACTACAAGGAGCTGAAGGCCAGGTATGTGTGCAGATCATGGTTTACACGTCATGCGTGTCATTCTAAAACCATATGACTTAATTTGCACTTTTTGAAGTTTAAAATCTCCATTGATTTTTGTTCATTTTTGGACGAACAAGGCCTTTACAACTGGTACCATTTTCGGATAAACTCAATCGTGACATGTGCCAGAGCTCACGATGTTCCGACCTTCAGAATCGCACCGTGTACGCCTGCCTTAAGCCAGTGCTATTGCAGTAAGTAAATCCAAGTCTGGAGTCCGCAGTAGCAATTACCATGACTCATTCCACCCAGGAACCTACAAAAATTCCACCAGGTTTAGTTTCTAAATGGTGCGGCTTACAGATCATAAATCAGTGACACAGAAGAGCTGCAGACACTAATACGAGGGCTTGCCCTCTTTTCCTGTAATTCCTTCCACACATCCAAGAGATAAGTTTAACTCTAAAATGCAGAACGGTGCCGACCCCTGGGCTCTCAGCCTAGTCCTCAGCTAAATTTACCTGAAACATGACGGCAGTTTTCTGCAGTTTACATCTGCTTATTGCTCCTGTCACTAAGGCTGACAGCTCAGTGCTTTAGTCTGTTTGAAGCATTTTAAAATTCAATTATAATAATTAATTAATTAAAACGGAAAACAAATCTACATTGTACAGTATTATGACAGCGATTTTAAACCTTGTGGTTTGGGGTCGGCGAGTCTCTTTGTGCTCACCAAAGCTGAGTTTATTTGAACAATAATACAGTAATACTATGAAAATTTAAAACCTTAATTGTTTTAATTTAAATGTAAACTATTTAAAATAACTGTTTTCTCTATTATTAATCAATGGTTTTAATATATTTTCAAATGTAATTTATTCCTGTGATTGCAAGGCGGAATTTTCAGAATTTTGCTCATATTAAAATTTTATTATGGTGTATTATTATCAATGCAATTAACATTTTATTATGTTAATATTATTATCAATGTAATATTTATTATTATCAATGTTTAAAGCAGCTTTTGCTGCTTAATATTTTTGTGGAAACCATGATACATTTTTTTTCAGGATTCTTTGATGAATAAAAAAAGTTTAAGAGAACAGCGTTTATTTAAAAATTGTAACATTATAAATGTATTTACTGTCACTTTTCATCAGTTTAAAGTTCAAAAGTCTTCAAAAATCAAATCTCACTGACCCCAAATTTCGAAACAGTAGTGTACATACCCACACACACCGCCTCTGGCTCGGTCAGTAGAGGTCTGCTGCAGCTCATGTATGTGAGGTGTGAATGTGGGTGTGTTGCATCTTCTTGGGAAATGGCTGTTGGATTGGCCACCGCACCCTTTACAACAGGTTTAGTGTGTCTGTTTCTTGTTTGAATTCACATTACATTTTATAGTTCCTTTGTCTTCTGCGGAAATGCTGCTGCTTGTGTAAACGTTTTACAGTGATTAACATAAATAGATAACATCTTTGCTATGTGTAGGTTTAGCCAATAAGACAGTGGACATGTATTAATATTTTTTTTGCACTGCATTGTGTGGATTAATGATTAATTTGATCCAAAGTGTGTCTTTGGAAGTCTCCCTCCAGTAGAATGTCACATATCTACAGAATAATGATGTGAATTAGCGATGCATGATGAGATTGATATAAATTTTTTAAATAAAAAATTCTAAATAAATAAATAAAAATAATACAATAAAATGTCATGAAAGTATTCATTTTTAATGGTACAAATGGATTTAGGCATCATGACATTATAATTAGGGATGTTCATTTCGGTTATTTTTCCTAACGGACAACCGACGCTCATTAACCGATTGTTAACCATTAACCGACAAGATTATTTAAAATTAGAATTGAATTAAATTAGAAAGGATAAGTGTCTGTGACCCGTTAAAAAATACTAACTTTTGTTTCCCGGGGATACATTTTACATGCGCAAAAAGCAGCAAACAACAGAACATGAGGATTCACATGGTCATCATATATGCACCTGCAGCGCTTCTGCGAGCGGTAGCCTATAGCCTATATAACGAATAAACAGGCCTATACGAGAAACATATTTTTACTTAATAAATTAAGAAAATGAAAGAAAAACTGTGCAACAAGTAGCCTAGTATGCAGAGTTTCGGTTCATTTACGTGCTGCACGAAAGGAAACAGACAGAAAGCGACATCCTATTTTTCTTTAGGCTTATTTTACAAAAGCACAAAGATTTGTTTTTATTGTGAATGTACACAAATAAAGGCAAACCTTTTACAATTCTGATTATCTTTGACTAAAAGGAGTAGTTGCTTCCACTGTTAGAAGGAAAAAATTCAAGTGATTGCGCCGGTGCCGCATGCGCGCACACAGTTAAGCATCGCTACCTTGACAAAAATATGAATTGCCTGTTCATTATCATAATAAAATACAGTCAGTCAAACATATGGAAAAAAACACACTGCTCAGTTTAAAAATGTAGTAAATTCTGTGCCGTTAAGTGTTATCACAGTACCGCCGTGATGTTATGGAAAACATTTTGTTTTACGTGGATATTGGAACGCGAATGAAGTACATAATAAATAATAATTTGCCATTCAAATACATCGCGAATACGGAAACATTTGATTTTGTGTGGAATGAGAGACCAACGTTGGTTTCAGTTTAGTTTTAGCCTAAATTAATTCGTTTTGGCCTGTCGTTTATATTGCTATAGCTTCTTACATTTTTAATTCTTGTTCTTTTCTAAATACTGTTAGTTGAAAGGATTTGTTGTGGAGTGAGGGGAACTAAAATAGCCTAGCTATGTTTACAGTGTTTATTATAATGTTTGTAAACATTTCGCGTCGGCATTAGGCCTATTTCTGAATGAAATAAAAAATGCGACTTATACGCGACTTGTTTTTTCCCCCCTAAAAAACACATTTTTTTATACGCGTAGCGTATTTTAACCATGCAGCAAACCTTTTAAAATATTTTACTGAAAAAATAAATAATTAAATGACTTTTTAAACGGTTTAACTGATTGTATTAATCTGTCAAAATTCTTACGGTCGGTTAACTGGGTAAACGGTTAAAATGAACATCCCTAATTATAATGTAAAGTATGAAAAATAAATAATCATTTTGAGATTTGCTAAAGATTACATTTAAAAGTGTTGAAGATTAACTTAAAGTAAGCGGTAGATGACAGCAAAAGTAATCTAAAAATGTTGAATATTGGTTGATAAATTATATTGTCAGTCTTCAATATTAAATGTAATATTTTGTCAATTTTAATTTTTTGTAAATTTCTGTATTTATTGTCAAACATAGTTTGGCAATAACTAATCACATTATGTAAGAGAAAAGATCCTCGCAATAAAACTAAGAAACAACAACTACGCATCATAAAATCTAGTAACTTAATTATCATGCTTTTGTCCTTTGCACTTGAACTCCCTCATATCCGAGTACTTTAAAGACATCCAAACTCCACAGAGGAACCATCTCAAACTATTCAACACCACTAAAAAAAAAGTTTGTAGATGCTTATAGTTTATTAAGAAGCGTTGTGATCTAGTTGTCATTGAGTCACAGTGATTGTTATTATAATCTATTGTTTATCTTGCTGTCTCTATGGTAGTAGACTTAGTCAGTGCGTTGGTTTAGGCAAGAGGTTTGTTGATCCCAAAAAGGTGTGGTTCAAAGACAAATAGATATCAAGGCTGAAGATGCGCCTTCACTGAATGATGCCAGACAAGTTGAGAGTTTAGTGAAAGCCAATATGAGTCATTTTCATTCATTTTATAAGGTTTGTGGTCATATTCATTTCATAAGCTTTGTGGTTATACACATGGGGGAAGTCAGCAAAAGGAGATAGTCTTATTTGTGTCCCAGGGTTACAGTAGCCCTCATGAGTTCCTGTAAGCGTCCATCACTCGGTTAATGCAGACTGACTCGTACATTCATTGGAGCTGAGCTGTTTGGAAGTGTTTGGTTTCCACAGCAACCATGCAACCTTGCCAGGGTGTGTGAGAGGTTCTGACTGGACTGAGTGGTGACTCATGAGCTTTAAGTAACTGCGGAAAGCACTGTTCAATCTGACTTTAACCCCTCACCTCAGTGAGAAAGCCCTATGTTCATGTTGGAACGGTAGCCTTATTTTATTCCAGTGAGTTTGAAACATTTGCTTTACACTTATGTGCTTCGCAGATGTTTTCTTACTGAAGCGGCTTAGAATGCTCCATAAAAGGTTCCAGTTAGAATGTCATTTATAGCCCTATTTCCACAGGAGAAGTTGCACAGAGAACTTTTTATTTCATAGTTCTTAATACACTGGTGTTTTAAAATGCTAATTTACTAAACACACACACACACAGACACATATATACTGTATA
>NW_015537974.1:81009-88779 GCF_001515605.1 Sinocyclocheilus anshuiensis | reverse complement strand
TATTTATTTATAATAATATTTATTAATAATAAAATTAATATTATTTTTTACTTAATTAATTGGATTAATATACATTTCATATATAATTTCTTAAAATGAATCAAAAAGCTAAGCTTCGCTAAGAAAAAAAAAAAGAATTATATTCACAAAATTTAAAAATGTGCTTTTTGTTTAGCAAAGGATTCTTCATGACATTCCCTCCAGAGAAGTGTAAAGTTGCATGTTTGAAAATAGTCCCTCATATACTTTGACTTCAGTTATTGTTTAGGAAGCTTGAGGGTCAGACGGGTTGTTGAATGGAGAGTCATGTCGGGTCATGCGGCAGAGACAAAACTCCATTTTAGCTGACAGGAGCTGTTTGTGCACACATGCTGTTGGTGTACATGTGCTTGTGGCTGCTGTTGCGGTTGCAGCATTTGGCTTCTTTGGTCATTATCAGATAGAAGACCATATCCTGTATGTATTATGTGTGTGTGTCACTGTCTGAACTCTGTTGACAGGTGCAGTGTAGGAGTGTGTAACTGATATGTGGAAAAACTACAGCTGGAAACAGCGCAGATGAAATGCATCTTTCAATTCATACTGAAAGAGCAGTATGTCATCACTTACCTTTCATTTAAAATGCTGCAAATCCCCTCTGTGTTTGCTTAGGCAATAAAATGAAACTGTACTAGAGCCCGACCGATATGTTTTTTTTGGGGGCCGATACCGATATTAGGGAGTAAAATGTTTTTCACTTATTCATCAAAAATAAGACAAATTCCATGAAATTCCGCGTTATACAGTAAATTCCGTTTTTATGACTGTATTCCGCGATTCAGTCCATGTTTTCTGCATCGCGGAAATCATAGGGCCCTACTAATGTAGCAAACGAATATGATAAGCTCATTGTGAGAGTAAAATACGAGGGCATTGATGTTTATTTATTTAGCATTGAGTCTCTCCAAGTAGGTGACAACGTAGCGTTAAATCACTATTCATGAGTTCTGGGCTGCGGCGCGGCCGGTAAACACCAGCATTGAGTGGCCGCGATCAGCTCCGGTGGCCGTAACACAGGCTTTAATGCGCCGCAGACGCGTGCCGTGAAGCGCAGATCAGCTCTAGTCTCTAACGTCACTGAGTCTGCTGTTAAAATGAACCATCCATTCATCATATCACCATGCAAAACAAAGAATCAGAATCATTGTAATGTGACGATCAAATATAGGTGCGGGTGGGTGGCGGGCGGATCATTTGAAGCAGCGGACTCGGGTGAAGTTTGAGCTCATCCGCGCATCTCTACACTACATTGATCTGGGTCCAGTAGCAAACAATGGAGCGCGCTCTGCTGGACATACTAAGTAATTACACCATTCAGAAGCATTTAATCTGCGTTATATGTTCTGTAAAAAAAAAAAGTTCATATCGGCGGCATATTCGCCTATACCAATATATCGGCCACAGGCTCATATCGGCCGATAATATCGGCTAAACGATATATCGGTCGGGCTCTAAACTGTACTTAGTGATGGTCTAGAAAGCGGGGGACTTGTTGAGTCGGTATTTTGTCTAAATGACTCAAAATACTAAATCTAATCCACTTTTTAGTTGCACATCTTCTGACTCTGCTTGCATTTCCAGGAATTTCCCGAGTCCCCATTCATACAATGATTTTTCAGGCCCATGTGTGGACCAGGACATATCTGTAAAGAATTAGTCATCTTAGTCTTAGTCATTGCATTATTCCAGCTTCTGGGGAAGAGAAAATGTGTCCTTAAAAAGATTAGAGCATTGATCTAGCATATAAGAGCCTTTTATCAGTTTTATCATTGAAAAAATTAACCAGTCATCTACCCATGTTCTCTTTTTCTGAGATTACTGAGATTGTAAGTATATTTTCGCCTTATCACCTTTACTATCACTTTTTGTTTTAAGGCTTTGGGTGTAGTGAGGGACATCCTTTCCATTTATATCTGGGTCTGGCTCAGGGTCAATAGCAAAACAATAAAATGTTAACATAAAAGCATCTAAAAAATTAGCAAAAATAATGAAGGCATAGTAAAATGTGACCTTCATATAACACATTTTTATATTAATTTTCAAAATATGAATACTTGAAAAATTTATTGTTAATATGTTTTAATAAAAAAAAAAATCAACCACTAGGATATTAAAGTGTCATAGTTAAAGAAAACCCTTACATTTGAATCTCTGTTATTTTAGACATCAAACTTTGACCCCAGGCCTTCATACACCGTAAATGTTGAGTTTTTAAAAATCATTCCCTTGTTGAGAATATTTGCATTCACACACAATTTTATCAGTTCAACGCTCACTGGCTTTGTGGTCTGCAAGCTATGTTCATAGCTTAAGGGCAAACGAAATGATATTTGGCAGCTTTCAGATGTAAATAAATACTCCAGTGATTCATTTTCTGCCCCTCCCTCACCATCCTGTGTGTTTTTTATTGACTGGCTTATGGTGCCACTTACCCTCACCAGTGCATATATTATTCGTCTGGTTATGGATATCCAACAAAGACACTCCACCCTGCAAAAAGCAGCCCTCAAACATGGTTGTTTGTGCTGTCTATGTACATTCGGCCTTAGAAATCATAATAATAACTCATTCATTTATATTATTTAATAAATAATATAAATACACTAAATAAAAAGTACTACACATACAGTGATGTAACTTGAAGTACCATGCAAATACCATAGTTCATAAATATAAAGGAGTCATTTATTGTAACCGTTTTTTAAAGGTTCATTTACTAGTGTTGTTGCATCTTGTTGGTCTGTTAAGTTCATGCTAAGTATTTTCAGATGCCAATGTGAAATTTTGTCCCATCATCCTCTGGCTTTTCCATTATCAGAATAAACACATGGCAATGAACAGTTATCATAGAGTATGCTGCTAATAAGTTTCCTGCACTTGTCATATTTAAAATAGACAGTCTCTCTGTGGTTATGTCATTATGAGTTTTATTGTCTACCATGAAAATTACATCTAATGAGTGTACGTTTAAGTGTTAATCTATAGGTGTCGGTTGACAATGAGAAAAGGCTTGATCTTGCAGAGAGAGATGCCCTGATTACAGTGTTTCATTGTTTAGTTCAGGGCTGTCCTGCCTAAAAAGGAATAAAATGAGATTTTCTGCTATTATGCTCTTAACTTAACAAATTAACTTAACAAATCTACAATATATCAACTTCAACAGGCACCTGTGTGTTCAAACTTTTTAGGAGAGATTAAATAGCTCTATGTTCAGCACAACATATGCATCTGAATAGAGAGGCGTCTCTCCTTTTCCAGTGAAGATCTCTTTCTTCAGTGAAGATTTCTTTCATTCTGAGGGGAGTAGGCTCATTCTCTCTCTTTCCCTCTCTGTTCTTTCCTTTTTTTGTGATGTGATCACTGCCTCAGGACATTTCTGTTTTCCCTGCTATCCTCATGACCTCACTGAAGATCAACTGTCCCAACTGTCTAATGTTACAGTAAATAGGGGAATTCAGTGAGGATGCTTTAACATCACTTTTTTTTTTTTTATGTTTTAAAAGAATGTACAGTATGTATCTGGCATGTAAAACAACTCTCAAACATGTGGTATTTGTGACTGTTATACTGGTACAAAGTTAGAATATGATACTGCTAGCAGGGGTACACAAATGTTTTAGATTAGGGATATTCAATTAAAGAGATCCAGTCCCTATACATTTCCTTCCAAGTTACGGTCCAGACAGTTATTTACTTGCACTGTTTCAGTAGCCAATATATGACTTCTATGGCTATGAAATTAAATAAGCAATGTGCCGGAATATTTATCGCTAATTTTGCAGCAATATAAATCAAGACATAATAATTGTAATAGTCCTAATAGTATCTCTAAAGAGTAAAAATTGCAGTTATTCTGTAAAAAGCTGTTTGTAATGCATAAATAATTTTGATATTGCAGATTTTTTTTTTACAGAAATGCATTGGTATTAAATGGTTCTTTGAACATGACTAATGAATATAAATTTAAAATATATTTTATTTCAGCCAAATTAAAAAAAAAAGTGGCAGAGCAACCGCACAGCACGTCATAAAAAGCAGATAGAACATGGATAGGGGTTTGATTCCCAGGGAACACGCATACTGGCAAATGCACAATAAGTTGCTTTGAATAAAAGTGTTTGCCAAATGTGTTAAATGTTGTGTGAAGCTTGTGCTTGCATTGTACACAGCTTCGTTGAATATGCTGGAAGCGATCTAGTTTTGTGGCTTGCCTCTCACTTCCAGTGTAGCCATGACATGTGGCTTTCCATTGTCATGACAATTAGCAGAACTCATTTTCCTCCCACTGTTTATAATTACATTAATTTATGAGAAATGATTCTCTGTCCAGAACTGGATCTCTGTACTAGATTTTTTTTTCTTTAGTCTGGAACATTACAGATGGATATTCTGGAAAAAAAATATTTTCTCTTGTTTGATGTCATGACAGTAATAAATAACACAACTGTGATGAGTGATTCAAGATGCTTTTTATTTGTTTCAGCCATTGATTTCTCAGGCATTGAGTAGGATGTCCAGTCTTGTTACTGCATATTTAAACCTCTCATCCTTTCAAAGGAGTGATTGGCAAAAAGAAAACATCCTGATTTTTGGAGGGATGCTGAAGCTTCGAAATTGGTCCAAGTTGAATCGGTTCTGATGATCATGAAAAAAGTCTTTAACCATCCAACGAGCTGCTCCGTGCTACTCAGGAGTGCCTGTCTGTGTGTGTGTGTGTGTGTGTGTGTGTGTGTGTGTGTGTGTATGTGTGTGTGTGTTTGAAGAGCTTTGAATCATAAATTATAAATCATTTTAAAATAATGGGCATATAAAATGTCTCTTGCATACTAGCCTAGATGCGCATACATATTTGGTTAGACTCACACCCACTTCTGATGGCTTTTTCAACTCCATATTACAATCCTTTTGTTCTTAAAATGTCAAATGTAAGATGCGGACACACGCGCACTCCCCTACACTTCATCCCAAACGCACATGCAGTGGTGCTTTGTTTGGTTGTGGTTGGATCTGGAAAGGCTTTGGACGGACTGACTCATTCGCTCTGTTATATAATCACCATCCACAGACTCTAAACTAAAGATCAAACACGTTTTTCATTTGCAAGTGATTTGTTGAGAATTCGGAGTGAACTTGTGTGCGGAGATGCTTCCACATAAAACAAGACATTGTAGTTCTGTTAAGGCACCATACCATTACTGCAAGACAAATTTAGTTAAATTTGAGTTAATTTATAAACAAAGCCTTGTATGTATGTATGTTTTGATTCATCTGAGCAGAATGAATGCGAATCAGGGTGTAACGGGGCAAACGAGACGTGAGGCTTGCGGATCCATATGCAAGGCTTTTATTTAGAGGCGTGGTCATGAAACAGGCAAGGGTCAGACAACAATACTGGTACAACACAGGCAAGACAAAAGAGTATTCCTAGGGCAAGCGTGGGTCTTCGATCGGCAAACATAAACCAGAGGGCGAGGCAAACAGGTAATCCAAAACATGCAATAATCCAGGCAAGGTGCAAACATAGTCCAAACGACAAGACGAGAGAATTCTAAGACAGGCAGATAATCAGGTAATCGCAAGACAAAACTAGACAAAACTAGAAACTAGGGCAGAAGGCTCCGTAATGTAGCTATCACTGGGAAAGCGATAAGCGCTAAACAATACTCGGCGAATAGAGGATTGAGTGGTTGTTATATAGCGTGTGTGTGTGATTGGCTGCAGGTGAGTCCAATCAGTGCAATGGAGCATGGGAAATGTAGTCCAGGGTGACGTGCAACAGTTTGTGTGGTGTGAGAGTCAATGTAATCAGAAGGCGACCTCTGGTGGCGAGCAGACGGAAGACCACGGACCGGATTCGTGACACAGGGATGTTAAAAGTGATTTGTTTCCTTTTTAAAAAACTTTTCCACTGGAATGTTTCTACTAGTTCCAAGATTATACTTAAAGTAATGAGCTATTCTTTTAATAATAATAATAATAATAATAAATGTACAATTATGCACATTCACATTAGATGACTTCAGTCACATCAGCGTAATTTTATTTTTGTTAGTTTAGTTTTTATTTATTGTTTTTTTGAAATACTACTTTTTTACTTATGTGAATACATTTAAGACATACTTTGCATACAAACATGTTTTTATACAGTAAAGTGCCAGTAGTATTTTCTGCATAAAACTGTTCAATAAACCGATGTGGTTGTGAAAGAGAAGGAATCGTCACGTGGCAGTGCCATGTGACTAATAGCCTGAACTGATGTTTGTCTTTTGCCAAACCACTTGTAATGGGGAACACTGGTAGAGTAGTACTGCACACACACACACGTGCACACACACACCATCTCCATCCCATTCTTAACCAAAGGCAGCTGCAAACAGGCGAACATTATTTTTGGAGAACCGGAGATGACAGTGGAATCTCTGTATGTTTATTCCATGGAAATATCAGTGGAAAACTGTTTATATTATAAGGCCGGAGACCCTCCGATGCAGATTTTGTTAGACGGCTTGTACAAAGACAGGGAGGAGAGAGGGTTACTGTAATTGGTGCTGTTCTGGTGGTGTGTATGAGCCACGGGCGTAAGGGAGGGAGTGAGTCATCATCAGCGCCTAAACGCAGAGCTGCCACGTTGGCAGGGCCTCAGTCTATCCTCCCTGTTGCGGAGTATGAAACAAAGCGCACATTTATGCATATTGATGGATATAGGTAGATTTTAAGAAGGTTTTCATAATCATATGTGACCCTTCACACACATTTATCCATGCAGAGATGGAGAGAGGAGGCCTAGATGTGCTACATCTTAGCTCTCCATCATTGTTCTGTTCAGAAATTAACAGTTTTTTCATTTGACATTAAAGATTGCGCTCATTTTTGCCAGACTAGACAGAAAGATTAGATAAATCATGGAATGCTATTTCACTCTGAGGGAAATAGTTTTAGCATCTGTCATGTGCTAATGAATCCGGGAGGACAAATAATGTTCTCTTTGTATTGGGTGTTCAAATTCAGCCGCGGTTACAGGATCTGGTCTGATTATAGGACCACACCCTTCAAAAACCCACAATTAGGATTTAGAAGAATCATAATTTTTCTTGTTAATCATTTTCCTGAGGCTACCTTTACCACGTCTTTACCATGTTTAAAAATATATATATATTTTATTATTTATATATTTATATTCATATTTATATATGATTTTTATTAATCTATATATGTGTAACATATAACACACACACACACACACACACACATATATATTAGTGGTTAAACGGATCGTAGTTGATCCGTGATCCATACGGACCAAGCCCCACGGTTCGGCATGCATGTGATCCGCGGATTAATTGCAACATTTTACAATAATAGAGTATAAGTTTATCATTTGTTCGTATTTACACAAGCAAGCGAATTTTAAACAATTCCAGAGAGAAAAGACGAAAGGGAACTCGATTCGTTACTCGCGCGCTGTTCTCTACGCGCACAGCCGCACACACATGAAGCTGTGATAAATCTATATTTCATTTATACAGTGAACACTATGCAGAGTTATTTTCTCTAATTATTACATTTCTGTATCTGAATACTACCAACCTTATTTTATTTGTAACATATTCTGTTGTATTTATCTATGCTTGTAATTTGTGTATTTGTTCTTATTTATTGGCTGTCCTCTCGTCTCTTTAATCATGTTTAAACTTTCTTAGTTAATCTAGTAGTATTTGCTGTGGTATCAAA
>NW_015537974.1:79617-79942 GCF_001515605.1 Sinocyclocheilus anshuiensis | reverse complement strand
TTCGGTACTCGCGCGCTGTTCTCTACGCGCACAGCCGCACACACATGAAGCTGTGATAAATCTATATTTCATTTATACAGTGAACACTATGCAGAGTTATTTTCTCTAATTATTACATTTCTGTATCTGAATACTACCAACCTTATTTTATTTGTAACATATTCTGTTGTATTTATTTGCTTGTAGTTTGTGTATTTGTTCTTATTTTTACTGCTGTTCTCTTGTCTCTTTAATCATGTTTAAACTTTCGTAGTTAATCTAGTAGTATTTGCTGTGGTATCAAAGAAGTACTTCGCTTTAAGTAATAAATGGAAAGCAAGTTAAA
>NW_015537974.1:74006-79248 GCF_001515605.1 Sinocyclocheilus anshuiensis | reverse complement strand
TTGACAAAACTATTGACAAAACTATTTGTCAATGTGGTAGGAAAAATAAACTTAATTTTTAAACTATTTTAACTAATGTCTTATGCAGTTTTGTTTTCAATAAAAGATTTCAATATTTTTATAGAAAACAAAATACAAAAAAAAAAAAATTACAGTGGTGGGCTAAAACTGCTGAAAATTTAGACATGTTAATATGTCTATGTTTAACCTTTTATTGTAATGTTAATAAAATAAGCATGAATTTAGATGTATTAGATAAGCAACTATAGCCCAGACAAGCCATAATCATCTGTTGAGACTATGAAGCCTCTGGGTATCTGCACCAACCTGCTCATGCTTTGATGATTTAGATATAATTTGAATATAAAAAATTGCACAACTACCTGGAACATAAAGTCCTTCAACAGATCTGCTACCTGTATATATCAAATAACTGGTAGTGTTAGAGGAAAGCTTAATTACAGAAAATAATTTAGACTCATCCCTCAGTTAAAAACAAAACAAAAACAAACGTAGTATGAATAATGTCTATAGTAGGTCATGCTTACTCAAGACTTTCCCAGCTGGTGTAAGGCTCTGTAAAAATTTGTCTTTAATGTTTTAATGTTATTCTCAAATTTTGAACCATTACAGCTGGCCAATTCTGGTTCTGCATTGTTCTATTTTTAGTCAATGTTTATATTAGAGCATATTATACAACTCAGTCACAATCTTTTTCCTTCTGACCATACGTTTTTCCTTCTGTATGTTTCACTCGGTCTCCATGGAGGGTGGGCCTGCAGCCAGGCAGAGTGAGTCAGTCGCCTCAACAATTAAAAAGGAAACGTTTATTCATAGTGCAGTGGGAAAATGGGGAACCCCTGTATGAGACGATTCTGTTTAGTCACGTGCCCTCTCCACCCATATAGTAGAAGTGGAAAGTACAAGTCACATTTACATCAAAAGCAGTGAATCGGTGTATTGTGGAGCTGAATGGAGGATGAGAAGGTAGATCTTGGGCTTTAGGTATAAGGAGTTGTATTACACCAATATGTTTTACTATGTATTTAAACACAGTAAAATGTATTGATGCCCTGGAACACTTAAACTTGCAGCACGTAAATTTCACTGTTGTTCATTCAGCTAATCTGCATTTCAACATGCTGAAATAGAAATGAAAATAAATTATTGTTGTCAACTTCAAATCTGGCAGGATTTTTTTAGGAAACAAATTACTTTAAATATTGAGACATTAAACAGATTCCACAACAATTTCCTAGCTTAAACAATATACAAGCTTCGTCCAGTTATAAAACCATAAAATGGTCATAAAACACGTGACTGAAGATACTATGGATTCAACCATTTGGTAGTCTGTGCAAATATATTGAGACTTAGCAAATACAGATTGTAGTAAATGTTTTTGTTTGAGCTAAAAGAGATTTGATTTAACAGGCTCCAGTCCTTTATCATATTGATGAAGTGTTGTGTCAGACTGTGCGGTTTTACTATGTGCTTTTTATGGCTTTACAAGTGCTTTGATGAACGCCTACAGTCATTTTTCCTCTCAAAACCTACAGCTGTTGCAGGTGACGGCTGTCATATGGTGCTTTTTGTGAAGCAACAAATATAGTGTTAGAGAGACAGTGTAAAGTCCAAAATTCAGAGAATGCAGTCATACACAAGACTATTTGTGACCCTGGACCACAAAACCAGTCTTAAGTCGCTGGGGTATATTTCTAGCAATAGCCAAAAATACATTGTATGGGTCAAAATGATTGATTTTTCTTTTATGCCAAAAATCATTAGGATATTAAGTAAAGATCATGTTTCATGAAGATATTTTGTAAATTTCCTACTGTAAATATATTAAAACTTAATTTTTGATTAGTAATATGCATTGCTAAGAACTTGATTTGGACGACTTTATATATTGTGATTTTTTTGCACCCTCAGATTCCAGATTTTCAAATAGTTGTATCTCTGCCAAATATTGTCCTAACAAACCATGCATCAATGGAAAGCTTATTTATTCAGCTTTCAGAGGATGTATAAATCTCAATTTTGAAATATTTACCCTTATGACTGGTTTTGTGGTCCAGGATCACATTTTTCCCCACCTGAGGGTGTGTGCATGATAGTCCACAGCTTTTTTATGTTTTTTGACTAATAAGTACATTAAAATGAATGGCTATCAGTTTAATTAATGCTTATTCTGTGAGAAAAAATGTATTTGCTTTTGAATTTAAGCTTTCTAATGGATGGTTTCGGCTCCAGTGTGTTTTTTTTTATCTTTGGCAAACCCTGTTCGTGGTCAAAGTTTTCTCAAAGATGGTCACATGTGAAATATTTCCACGACACTTTGCCTTGGTAACATGGCAAAACATTCAGAGGGCTTTATTTTGTGGGTTTCTTTTTCGTCACAAAAGAGGACTGTGATTCATAGAGGGGCTGGAGGCCGACCTGGTACATTCCTCTCCTCCTCTCTCTCTTTCTCTCTCTCTCTCCCTCAACTGGCTCTTTTTGTGCCTGAAATGTTTCCACTGGATCAAAGATGCCAAGCCAAATCCTTTCCCCTTTTCGCTCTCTCACACACACATACAACTCAGTACACAAAATACACACTTTCAATGAAAACTTACTGGAATTGATGCTTTTATAGTTTTTTTTTTTTTTTAAAGGACTCAGGTTTTTCAAATGCTGTCGTTTTGTACTATTTTGTAACTTATTAGCTATAACACACTTTATTTTCCAGTTTGTTTTCTTTAGCTCCCTTCACTCAAAGTTGACCGTTTGCAGTGTAAACTTTGACCATGTTGGTTCAGTCAACAAGGACAATGTGACCCGGAACAGAAGTGACGCTAACACATGTTCTCCTATTGTCTACTTTAAACAGCCTCTGGTTGGTTTGGCTTCCTGTGGACAGATCCTGGAGATGTTGAGAACTAAAACAGCAAAACAAATACAGTGGCAGAAATTTTTTTTATGTCAAATATAGAAAATAATAGAACAAATAACAAACATTAGACCACATGAGGCTCTTAAACTTTTATTGTTTCCTTCAAATGTGGCCTGCTCCACTGTGAGATGTTGTTTCTGCTCAATCTGCTTAATATTGTGCAACCAGAATAAAACGGCACATTTAGGGCGCTGACAGGAACGGGCTGGTTTTTAATGACCAAATGTCCTAAGTAGAAGAGGTTATGTTTCTGGATGTGTGTTTACGGTTGACTAAGCACAAACATGCCGCTGTTTACACACTTTCATTGTAACCCACCTACTTCACTGTAGCCCCTCTGGACTAAAGTTGTAAATTCTCCCCTCTCTCTGTGTCCATTAAAAGTTTTAATGAGCAGATTTAGGCTAATTTTTCCACATTAACACTGTATCCTGCTGAGGTTCAGTGCTTGTTTTTATTCCTGTAGCGTGAACAGTTAAAATACAAAAATCTGTGCGCTTTTTTTCAGTTCCAGTTATGCTGTTCCTCAGAAATAGTGATGAATGTTACCTCAAAGGCTCTCTGCAAAAGTTCTCGCATATATCTTCCCTTCAAAAAAAGATTTTTCCGTACTTTTGAATTTCAGTAACCAGTTCTTCAAAACTGTTATTCATCAAACTATTATTTTACAAATACATTACTTTAAGTAATCTCAGTCAGGGAGGTTAACTTTCCTACATTTAACGTTTTTTCATGTTCTCATCCTCATAAAGCTTTTAGTGAAGGTATGTGGCTGTAAAGTGAAGTATGTGACCTAACAAATCCTCTGTTGTTGGGAATCGTAAGTTGGTTGAATTACTTCTCTCAGGAAGGAGGCCTGATGGAATGCTCCACAGAGCAGAGAATACAAACTCTAGAAGTTATTTGCTTTAGTCTGTTGAGTTTTAGTTTGCTTGCGTTGTAGTCTGAGTGCACATTGAGCGTACTTTTGTTGCTGGGAAGGAGTTGTGTGTGTGGGAAAGGTGCCTTAGGGACTGAAGTGTGGCAGAGTTTTAATTGTTTCAAGCCATGTTCGGTCAATCACTCACATGACTAATTTTGGAGCAGCTATTTTACAGGCCTTGTGAAATCTGATCTGGGAATGCACAGAGATGAACTCTAAACCTAAACGCTTGTTTTGACTGAGAACAGATATGAGTGTTGATAAATGATACTCTCGTTTTAGACTGTAAGAGTTGACCATATTATCCTTCTATGTTTTAAAACTGCAAACCTCACTTTGCCTTAATTCAGTTGATGCATAGTAAAACTACCAGTCATCTTTTATTTATTGAAGTGTTTAGCATTCTGTGTTTTTATTAAGGTTTGTATGGTTCCTTCAAAAATGAACAACACTGTAGTCACACCCATATGGTTTAAATTTACTGTTGGAGGCCCAAATCCTGCTCTGTTTCAGAGAGAGGATTCTTAAGGTTATTGTTTACAGATTTTAAAGAGTCCTTGGTTTTGGTACAAAATCAAACCCCGCAACATGCATGAATGAATATAATAATCTGACTATTCTGAATCTAATTGAAATAATTGTATTCCTCTGTGTGCCGAGAGGAAAAAACTGCTTTAATACCTTCTTTGTATTTTTGTGACTGTAGGAATGGTAAGAAAGAGTCGGATCTGGAATCGGCTCTGGCCAGACTGAAGGATCTGGAAGCTCTGCTGAACTCCAAGGACGCGTCTCTCTCCACAGCACTGGGGGAGAAGAGATCACTGGAGGTCGAAGTCAGAGATCTGAAAGCCCAGCTGGCCAAGGTGGTGATTCTATAAAAAGCTGCATGTCTAAGGGTTTGGGTGGTGTGGTGCTGTGGTTAAAGATCTGGGCTACGACCCAGGCAACGATTAGTTCTGTGAAACAAAGCAAAACCAATGTTACACCGTGTCTACTGTCTACACCAGACGCGAGCGGCGCGGTGTGACAAAATACAATGGAACTCATTATAATCAGTGATGCTGTGTACACCATAGATATATATACATATCTATGGTCTACACTGGATGTGGCACGACACGACAAATCCCCGACAGAAAACTGCTGCTGCGTTCTATTTATGACGTATTGACACAAATTTCAAATGATTTTCAACGGTCGCTTTGTCGCGTCCAGTGTACTAGACAGACTTTAGCTGTTACTCACCTATCGAGAAGAAACAAAACAACCTCGGCGTCTGATCACAGGCCTTCCGCTCCTTAAGTTCTCTCCAGCGCTGGAAAGCTGATCCGATATTTACACGGGTCCTACTTCTTGCCTTAAGCCTTCTTTTGTTCCGTAGA
>NW_015537974.1:70475-73154 GCF_001515605.1 Sinocyclocheilus anshuiensis | reverse complement strand
CAAATTTCAAATGATTTTCAACGGTCGCTTTGTCGCGTCCAGTGTACTAGACAGACTTTAGCTGTTGTGGCGCAGACACGGTGTTACTCTCCTATCGAGAACCTATCGTTGCTCCTATCGAGCAACCTCTGCGTCCGATCGCAGGCCTTCCGCTCCTTGAGTTCTCTCCAGCGCTGGAAAGCTGATCCGATATTTACACGGGTTCTACTTCTTGCCTTAAGCCTTCTTTTGTTCCGTAGACGTTTTCCTCTTTTGTTTTTTATCTGCTATTTTTTATACGCTCGGCTAATGTCCGTCATGTGCACTGAACGCTCTCTCCTCCACATCATGAGTATACATGCCTCTTACTGCTGATTGGCTACAAGTTTGTTTTGCTAGTCGGCCCGAATCAGTTTTCTAAAGCGTTTTTGAAAAATCACTTACCCCACCTTTAATATAATCTTAATTAAAATACTAAAAACACCAAAAATAAAGATGTAAAACATTAAACTCACATTAATGTTTATTTTTATTTATTTATTATAAACTCATGTGTTTTTTTTTTTTATTACAATAGAAATACTAGAAGTACATATCAGCTTAGATAGGAGGGTTTTCTTGTATTGTCTTGGGGCCTTAGAGTCTAAAATGTTGAGAGCCACAAGATTAGATGTTTAGATATTTTTATAAGAAAACAAAACTTGCATGCTAATAGGATTTTAAGAAGTATTTTGCATAGTATGTTGCTTTTAACATTGAATTGATACAGAAGTTAGTGAAGTGAATATGTGTGTTGCAGCTGGAGGGCAGTCTGAATGATGCTAAGAAGCAGCTACAGGATGAAATGCTACGACGTGTGGATGCTGAGAACCGAATCCAGACCCTGAAAGAGGAGCTGGATTTCCAGAAGAACATCTACACTGAGGTCTCACACACACATCTACATAAGCTGAGCTCTCTTATGCATTTAAAGTAAAAAAAAAATCATCTGAGCATTCACTTCTGTCTGCTAACATATTTAAGTAAATTACAGGTTCTGAAACAAAGACATGCAGGACTTTCTCTGCTACTCTAAACTGTAATCTTTTTTTCAGGAGCTCCGTGAGTCTAAGCGCAGACATGAGTCACGTATGGTGGAAATCGACAGTGGCCGCCAGCAGGAGTATGAGAGTAAACTGTCTGAGGCTTTGATTGAACTCCGTAACCAACACGAAGTACAGCTTCGCATCTACAAGGATGAAATTGAGAAGACCTACAACTCCAAGGTAATAGAACAGTCAAAGAGCAAACCGCCAAATGTGGTGGATTTACAAATTACTTTGAGGATCTACGTTTCTGTATCTCCCCAGAGGCACCTTGTTAAACCGGGCCCACCCTGTATACATATTTGCTGACTGATCCGTTGCCAGCCGTATTTGTTGAAATATTTTTATATATAAAGACATACACCATATCTATCAGTTAAATGTCATCCTGTGTTATCTATGTGTAGCTGGAGAATGCCCGTCAGTCGGCTGACAGGAACAGCCATTTGGTGGGAGCCGCCCATGAGGAACTGCAGCAGACACGTTTGAGGCTGGAGAGTGTGACCTCTCAGCTCACTCAGCTGCAGAAACAGGTACACACTCATACATACAAGTATTTATTGCAGTGCTGGCAAGGCAGCAATGTGTTGAAATTCCTCATACCTGTACATGTGTACCACAATGCTCCTACAATAGAATAACTTGCAATAGAACTATACGCAAATCACTTTTTGATGGAGAAAAACTCCACCCTCAGAATATATATATATATATTATTCTCTTTAGGAAAAAAATTTTTTATCACAAAGAAAGTAAACTATTTAAATTTGAGTTTAAAAATCAGACTCGTAACATTCATTTACATTGTTTAAATTGCACGATTGTGCTCTCTTCATTAGTTGACTGCTCGTGAGGCGAAGATCCGTGAGCTGGAGGAGGCTCTATCCAGAGAGAGGGACATGATGCGCCGTCGTATGGAGGACAAGGAGAAAGAGATGGCCGAAATGAGGCATCGCATGCAGCAACAGTTGGACGAGTACCAGGAGCTGCTGGACATTAAGCTCGCACTCGACATGGAGATCAGCGCCTACCGGAAGCTTCTGGAGGGCGAGGAGGAGAGGTGAGAGATGGGATATCACTTATTGCACACATGCAAATGTGGCTGCTAGTAAATAATAGAGCTGTCAATTGCTTTTAAAAAATTGTAATCAAATTAATTGCATGATATTCTGATTAATTAATAAAATTAACTGCAACAGTATTTGCTGAATAAGTATTGAAAAGTTGCTTAAATTACATTTTTAATATTTATTTTATTTATTTCATAAAATATATATATTTTTTTTAATTAAAAGTAGATTAAATTTTTGCTGGTTTGATTTTTCGGTTGCTTTTAATATTAAAGTTAGATAAAAAATATTATTAAAAGATTTATTTTAAAAGTATTAATTAATTTTTTTATGTTTTTAAAATTAAATTTTTAATACAGCATTAATGATTCTGATTAATTATTTTAAAGGGGTCATATGATGTTGCTAAAAAGAACATTATTTCATGTATTTGGTGTAATGAAATGTGTTTATGCGGTTTAAGGTTCAAATAACACATTATTTTCTACATACTGTACATTATTGTTTCTCCTCTATGCCCCACCTTTCTGAAATGCGACGCTTTT
>NW_015537974.1:62676-66214 GCF_001515605.1 Sinocyclocheilus anshuiensis | reverse complement strand
ACCACATGTGACGACCCCGGGCTGGATTCCGCTTCGTCCACGGTGAAAGCCGATCCGGCGATCAACAGCGCGAAGTTGATGTATTTCCTTAGCGACCAGCACGGATCAGCTCCAGGCATGATGAAGCGGATATCGTCCTCTTTTGGAAGACCAAACAAAGTAGTTTCGCTTTCACAACGAAACACAGCGTCTCCACGGCATGGCGGCGGCGGCAACAACAATACTACAGCGAGAATAAAAGTTAAGCCTTCTTTCTTTGCGTGAACATTTGGGCGGTGTTATGCAAATCTTCCCACATCGTGACGTAGACATGTGGGGGCGTGTTAGAACGAGCCGTTTTAGGTAGGCGTGGTTGACTCTTAATTTTTATAAAGAATATCTCTTTGGATTTGAGACTTTAGTCTTTGCAACGTTACAGATCTTCTTTATGCACCAAGAGCTTGTAACACTCCAAAGAGAAAGGAAAAATTGAAATCGCATCATATGACCCCTTTAAAAAAAATTCTAACTAAAAGACAAAAAAGCATATAAATAAAACTTAAATTTGAATCATTTTAAATCTAAGAGTAAAAGCATTAAAGCTATTCTGATTAATTAATTGCATATATCAATATTTGCTAAGATAATTATACTAATTGTAATAGGACTTGTGGTGAATGATAGCCTCATGCATTTACTTACAAATCATCCTCACATCCTTTGCCCTGCTATCCCGGTTTAGGTTGCGACTCTCCCCGAGTCCCCCTCCTGTCCGTGGGGTGACTGTGACCCACTCCTCGGGTTCTGGCACTCATACACGTGTGTTCCAGAGCAGCACCAGTCGTACCTCTTCAGGCAGTGCTAAAAAACGTCGTTTGAATGATAATGACAGCGATGTCTCCAGTGTGGTTGGCGGAACCGTTACTCGCACACGCGTCGCGCAGCAGGCCTCTGCCAGCGGCCGTGTGACCGTGGATGAAGTGGACATGGAGGGCAGATATGTTCGGCTCAGTAACAAATCTGACCAGGTGAGAAGGAAAAGGAGCTTTGGGAACCAATAAAAAGGAATTCAGTATTTACTTTTTATTAAATAAATCTTCTTCCTCCAGGATCAAACTATGGGTCACTGGCAGGTGAAGAGGCAGATTGGTTCCGGCACTCCCATCGTCTACAAGTTCCCGCCAAAATTTACCCTGAAGGCAGGACAGACCGTCACGGTATGTTTCGATTTACAGCGTAATAGTCACACTTTTTTAAATACCCGACTCACTGCAGTGTCTCTCTGCTGTCAGATTTGGGCTGCAGGAGCTGGAAGAACCCACAGTCCTCCTTCTGACCTGGTGTGGAAGACCCAGAACTCATGGGGCAGTGGAGATCTGTTCCAGACCACCCTCATCAGCTCCAGTGGGGAGGTGGGATACTGAACCAAACCAGCCAGTTTTTTGAATAAGGTTTTATTTGATTTGAGGTAGCTAAGTGACTCATTCGCTTCCCTTTTTTCTTTATTTGTTTGTATTTCTCTAGGAAATGGCCATGAGGAAGGTCACACGCACTCTATTCCAGGATGAGGAAGATGATGATATGGTACTTAGTCAATTGCACGTCTCAAAATGTTGTAGTAATCTCTTATTTTTTTTGCACGATATATTTTGAGTTTTTCCAGGTTAAATTGAAAACATGAGTTCTTAGGACCAGTGTTGGGGAGTAACTAGTTACATGTAACGGAATTACGTAATTTAATTACAAAATAAAAGTAATTGTAATCAGTTACAGTTACTGAGAAAAAGGATGTAATTAAATTACAGTTACTTATGAAAATGTTAAGGATTACAAAGGGGGTTACATCTGCTTTTTTCACACACACTCTCACATACAGATTTTATTGATTTCTTTCATAAATTGCAGTGATGCCTTGACCCCAGCCTCAGTCCATTCCTTGTGAAGTTCACTCAAATTCTTGAATCGATTTTGCTTGACAATCCTCATAAGGCTTCGGTTCTCTCGGTTGGTTGTGCATCTTTTTCTTCCACACTTTTTCCTTCCACTCAACTTTCTGTTAACATGCTTGGATACAGCACTCTGTGAACAGCCAGCTTCTTTGGCAATGAATGTTTGTGGCTTACCCTCCTTGTGTAGGGTGTCAATGATTGTCTTCTGGACAACTGTCAGATCAGCAGTCTTCCCCATAATTGTGTAGCCTAGTGAACCAAACTGAGAGACCATTTTGAAGGCTCAGGAAACCTTTGCAGGTGTTTTGAGTTGATTAGCTGATTGGCATGTCACCATATTCTAATTTGTTGAGATAGTGAATTGGTGGGTTTTTGTTAAATGTGAGCCAAAATCATCACAATTAAAAGAACCAAAGACTTAAACAACTTCAGTCTGTGTGCATTTAATTTATTTAATACACGAGTTTCACAATTTGAGTTGAATTACTGAAATAAATGAACTTTTCCACGACATTCTAATTTATTGAGATGCACCTGTACTAGACAAAGTCGAGCTACAATCACATAATCGAAATCTATAGTCTGGCATCACAAGTCTAAAGTTTTAACATGACTTTTTAAAAAGATGAATTATTGCTTTAAGTCGACCGAAATCTAACTTTTGAAATGCATTTAAATGCATTTTCTTCACAGTATAAGGTGTATGATGTGTGTATGATGTTTAAAACCACTCTGGTCATAATGAACATCATGTTATTTCTTTACCCAGTGTACTTTTGTTAATGGCTGTTAGTTGGGTTTGTTTTGGGTGTAGCCTTCTCACAGTGAATCATAGCACTAAAATGAACTGAGAGCAGCCAGACTTCATCTCTATAATAAGATCCAATAGGTTCTCAGTCTCATTTGTTCTCTGTTTACTGTCTCCCCCTGCAGGCCGCCCACAGCACATGCGGGGATAGTGAGTACAACCTCCGCAGCCGTACGGTGGTCTGTGGCTCATGTGGGCAGCCTTCAGATAAAAACAGCAGCTGCGTGACGGCCAGCTCTGGAGTGTCGAGTGCGGCGCGCTCCTTCAGCAGTGGAGGGGGGCTGCCTGAAGCATTTGTCTCTCCCTCACACTTTATTGTGAGCAATGACAAACGCAGACAGGTTTGTATTTATTTTATTTTACTGAGTTACATCAGAATTTTGAATTTTCAAATATTTTTTGTTAGATGACATCAAGATGTGTGTAAAAAAAAAAATAAAATGATTGGTTTTTGTCTTAGATTAAAAAAGATTTTTAAAATCTATTTTAATCATTTTTAAACAAAATAATGTATAAAATAATTTAAAAAATCAATTAACTAAATCAATGTACCAAAAATGTTTTTGTCTTATCCTTTAAGTTAGATAAAAGAAAATGCTAAAACAATTTTAATGAATGTGATTTTTATTTAAATAAAAAATTAACATTAAAATAGTAATACAGATTTAATAATAATAATTTTGTTTGTAACTAAGACTAAGAGCATTAACAAAAAATCTGAAAAACCAAGTAGCAAAGTTTTAAAGTTTTTTTTAAATCAAATTTTAAGACTAAAAAGATTAACAGAAAAATGTGAAAAATC
>NW_015537974.1:52136-62427 GCF_001515605.1 Sinocyclocheilus anshuiensis | reverse complement strand
TATATATATATATATATACATATACATATATATATAATTTTTTATGTATTTTATTTATTTGTTTGCTACTTCTGAAAACAAAAGTGTTGTAATAAGAAATGTTTTTCAGCAGTTTTATTAAATTTACATTAATTTCTCTCTCTCTCTTTCTCAGGCTGGACCCAAACTAGACAACTGCTCCATTATGTAGACAAGCTGTAGGCAGCCCTGGCCATCTGTTCTTTCACACGAACCAGGAGGAATTTATTCAACAATTAGTTTCTTTTTGGATTACTTGTCTTATTATTACATGATATATTTTGTACTTCAGTCTTTGTTTTGTATTTCATAATCTGTGGGGTAGATTTTTGGCTTTTGTATGGCATAAGGCTTGTAGGCTGTAGTTTGCTATTATTATGTACAGTGTTACTCTAATATATTTGCATGGTGGCCTGGCAGCAGCTTCAAAATAATCGTACTGCACTCAGGGAGAGAGGCGAACGGAGCACTTCACACTCACACCATGGAATCTCAACGGAAATGCTGTCGGAACGCAACACGCACAGTCGATTCACCTCCATGACTAAACTCTCATTATAACCAGCCTTAGCACAGACTGGTTATCTAACTCACATACGAGGACAAACAGTGAGCATCAGTTAATTTAAGACAGGAAATGAGAGCTCATTCGTTATTGTCCCAAACTTTGTCAGTAGGTTTTATGGTATTTTCATGCTACCTCTCACAGTGACATGATTAAAATTATGTGCACCTACAAAAGGGAAAGGAAAGTGAGTAATTCTATGCAGTTTTGTTAAAGTAAAACTCCAGGATATTAATACAGATGTTCTGGATGTGAAACTGGTTTGTGCCTTGGTACAGTTGCACAGTTGAATAGGAACTTTGTGTCTTTTGGCAGTGTGCTTACAAGCTCTGACTAGACTGCAGTATGTTGTGTCTTATGTAATAAGTGTTATGGGATGTTTCTGAAAGACTTGAAGCAACTATAAATCTAATCCAAAGAGAATCTCCTTAGCAGTTTGCAATTGCCAAGATGTTAAACAAAAGCTTATTGTTTTAGAAGGAAAACTTTTGAAGTTTACTTGCTGAGAAAAACATATCTGATGTATTATGTTACCAGAGAATCATGTTGTGTTTAAAGTACTGAGTACTAAACTATTGCCGGTTTAAAGAGATGTATTTTTGTTTTCAAGCTTAGAGGCAGAATATTTAAATATGCAAAATGACCACCGTTATTCCTAGCTTTAATGTTCTATTAATATTATTATTATTTTTACAATGACACTTGAAATTTTGAGTTTTATTGAAACCTCATATTTACATGTACACCAAAATATTTGTGTTTCTCTATGGGACTGAGTGTTGATTTGCTCTTGTCACTCCTCTCTTGCAGTAGATGGTCCAGTTCCTCACCTGGACAGCTGTAAGGCTCCAGTAATCTGAGTAGTCTGTCCTTCCCTTCACTGCACACGTCCAGTCCGTTTAGGGCAATCTGAGAATCAAATTACTGACTTAAAACAAAAATTGGTATCAGAAAGCTGGAACAGTTTTCATCATAGGAAATTAAGAACATAACCAAGCCTCCCCACAGCTCTCCAGGAAGAGGACTGGATATTGCCAACATTAAACATTTATTTTATTGCTTTGCAAAGCTTTGGGATTCTAAAGGAGAATTTTGAGATAGTATATCTATTTTTTTCTATGTATACTTAAGAATTGTGATTTTGTATTTCTGCTTAAATAGCCATTGACATTATTGTAATAAGCCATGTATTTTTGTTTTTAAACTGATAATGGATTTCAGTTGTTGTTAATGGCAAATGTATTTGTTTGGCATCTTTGGCAATATTGCCTTAATCGAAGAAACAATTATTGATAACCAATTCTAGATTGCTGAAATAATAATTTACCCTTTATTTTGAAATGTTGATTTTGGTTAGATGGCAAATTTCATGAAGGTTTTGTATAAAAAAAACAGACTGCAGAGCAATGGAGAGAATGGTTTGTTGATTTTTTTGTCTTTATCTTTATACTGTTTTGTGAGAAATGTCATAATTGTCGTGAAACCTGTAAACTGTGCATTTAATTTTTCAGTTGAAAATAAAGCAGTTCTGAATTTTTCAGTTGCTCTCCAAATGTGTGTCAGTGTGTGTGTGTGTGTGTGTGCGTGGAGTGTGCTTGTGTGTACGCAAAACATTTGACTTAGATTTTGACTTTGATTTAAAATGTTTTATGGAAACTTTTATTGAATAATTTATTTTTATATAATTTAGGCTATTTTATTGTAGTCTTGTTTTTAATACCATCAAATGACGGGACTTTCAGTAAGAAGCCATGTATTGTATGTATTGATTGATGAAAGGTTACATGTTTAGGCCTTTATCTACTGATTACGATTAAGAGTTTCACAAAACGCGCATACATGACGTTTCACAGCGTGCTGACATTTATCTCAAACGTGAGCTCAAGATGACGTGTTTGACAGTTAGCCGGAAGTGATGGTTTATATTGTGAAAAGTTGAATATATTAGTTTTCACACACAAGCCCACACCTTATAGTTTCGCTTCAGAAAACATTGTTTCATCAACTGCAGTCGTATGGATTAAAGTTGTGTTCGTTTTGCGTGGTTTTCGAAGCGTCAACCTGGAGGAATCAGAAAGAAACCTTACAAAAAACAAATCCTGCAGGAGCTACACACCACATACCTGCACATTCCGCGGATGGATTATTTTTCTACAAATCTCATCTGGGTTGCCATGAGGGTGAGTAAATGAGAGAATTTTAATTTTTGGTTAAGAGTATCCAATTAGTCACAGACATTAATGAGATTCATGACAAGTTGTGCTTGAAAACTTAAGGTTTTATTTACACTATTTACAATTCTTATGGTTGAACTCAATTGACATTCATAGCAAAATGTTCCCAATGCTGGATCTTACAAACATGAAAACTTGTTCTGTAGCAGTTAAAAATGATATTGTCATTTACACACTGATTACCAGACTAGTTAAGAAACATAAATAGCATTTAAAACAGAAAAATATGTAGCATTTAACCCATTAATGTCCAGACATTTCCTATTAATATCTTTACTTGCACATCTTTTATATGAGCATATGTGTAGTGTTCTTTTGCAGTTTTTCCCACTTAAGATTTAATACAGCAACTTGTGATCGGTGAACCAAGTCTCTTGGTTGTTGTTGAAATCTCTTGGTTGTTAATGTTGTCCAGCAGATGGTAGTATTGCGCAGTTTTGGTGTCATCCATCCATTAATCTCTGGTGGGCGGTATTTCATTTCTCAGTTTGTAAAGCACACTTTGTATTTGGCAGTGATTTTACAGTAGAACCAAAGTCTTTAAGGAGATCAGTGGGGCAGTCTTCGTGGCGATGGAGAGGGTGGTCTCCGCACTGGAGGCATATCATAATGCCCAGGAATGTGACTGTTGATGGGCAGATCATAATGATTCTGAGGTTCCTGTTCCACAACGTTGCCAAGGGAACTTCTGAAATGTTCTGAAATACAGTGAACAAATATATTTTAAATGTTGTACCAGATGTGATACATGACACACCGATCTGAGACAACACTCCAAAGCCATCATGTTGTCATGAACCCAAATGGCCAAAAATATAAATAAATATTAACATTTAAATTTTATACTTTTAAATATATGTCAAAGTATGCAAAACTGCTCAGAAAATAGATTTTAAATATATTTGCATAAATGTATTTTTGAGACATTTTAGTTATTTATATTTCCTTACATAATTTGGCCATTTTTCAAATATATTTTGTCAACACTTAAAAATATACTTTGCATTTAGCCAAAATAAATTTTAAGACTATATATTTTCTGGCCCTTAGGAATACATTTTGTAATATATTTTGGGATTTGAAAGTTTATACGAAATATATAAAAAACCTGGTACCGTAACGTTTTCATTTTTTTAGTACCGACTTGGTACCAAAATACCGGGTCTTTTGACAACACTATTTTCAATTAGATTTAGAACAGTAGTGCTGTTTACAGCATATATTTAGTATATATTTAAAATATATTTTGGCCAGAAAAAAAAAATGAGGTTAAGATTTAGTAAATATATTTCAAAATATAAAATAAAAATATATAATATAATATAAATATATTTTCTGTCAACACTCTCAAATCCCTCAGCACATACAGAGTAATATCCAATTTCTTTTGAGAAAATTACCTCTGCATGACAGAGTGGAAGGAGTCATGACTGGTGGGCTGATTTCAGTGTAGGATCTTTCACGAGGCACTGCAGACTTCATCTCCATGTAGCTGCTCTCCGGAGGACAAGGTGGCAGGCCAGGCAGATCTTTGATGGTGGCATATGGGTTCTCACTGTTCAGAGAGCTGCTGCTCACTGCCACACATGAATCTTTCAACTCTGCAACGACCACAGCATGTTAGACACAACTAAGATAGAAGAACATATAGAAGAATAATATGTGGGGGACTTTGTTGTACCTACCTTTGTTGTAGTGCTTCCCGAGAGTAGCACTATAGCTGTAACTTCGATAAATGCCAAAAGCCCCTGCAAACACAATAGCCCATCCAATTTACTCGGACAACCGCACAGCACAGAACAAACTAAAAATATAGTGTGGTCATATGATGAAACTGTTTCCCAGTATCCATTACATGGATCTTTAGGTGGCTCCTGGTGTTTCCAGCCTGGAGGAAGAGTTGCATTAGTCTCAGCCACAAACAGACCTCTCCTCTCCCTCTCCATGTTCTTCAGACTGCAGAACAGGTGATTGTTGGTGTTCTGTCAAAGCATGAGACATAAAGGAAGTCGTTTCTGTTATATGTGCAAAATTCTGGTTTTGTATACTTAAAGTTAAAAAAATAAATCAATACAAAAATAATTAAGTATAATCTGTTGCTCTGCTCCAAAAACAGAAATGAGTAATAAAACTTAAATATGTAATCAATTAATTAACTTACTGCACAGCCCACTACTGTTTATTAGAGGGTTATGCATAAATAATTGTTTAAAGTAAAGAATATCCAATTGTTATGGAAGTCAATTTCTTATAGAAGTGCATTTCCCCCACATAAGAAAAACATACCTTGGTAAATCATAGTTATGACAATTCATAATTATAATATTAAAAAGTAGAATTTATGACATAAGTCTTATAAAGAGATAAAAAGTGAAAATTATGAGATTTTTATTCATAAATTTGATCTCAATTTTAACACTTTTTATCTAATTTTTACTAATCGACTTTTTATCTCATAAATTCATTACATTGCAGATGCAAGGTTGAATTAATAGACTACATTCTGGGATACACTGAACATTTCACTTTAGTGTTTACATTTATTAATTCAGCAGGTGTTTTTATCCGAAGTGACTTACAAATTAGTAAAATCAGAAGCAATTTGTGACATAGCTAACAAAATTCATAGTTGGTTAATAACAATTTACATACTGTGCACAATATTCATATAGTAAGAGTAGGATGCTAATATGCTACTCCGAACATGGTATATACCATGTTATTATACATATAATACCATGATATTACTCACCTTGATGGCTTGGTCCTGGTTGTTGGGCAGGTGTGGCAGTGGAGGTCTGTTCTGAGACAGCGTGTGGTAACTCGGGTTTGAGTAATAGTGATGGTAGCTGTGCGGAACATCTACAAGAAATAAGCAAATACCAAATAAAAATGCTTATAAATATATCAGATTTTCAGCATAACAATTCGTCATAGTCTTTCATTTCTGCAAATTAATTGAGGCACTACTGAAAGTATCAAAAACTCCCGTGGCTCATACCTGGCACAGCATACTCTGAACTGACAGTGCGGGTTGAAGAGAAAGACACAACGGGAGTGTTGCTCTGTTTGTCCTGTTGTCTGCGCCGATACAACAACAGAACAGCCAACAGGAGCACAACCAGAATCACCAGCACCACAATTCCTGCGATCGCACCCAACGAGTCCTTCTCCACCGGAGACACGGGCACCATCATACTCCGTTCTTTCTCTGAAAAACACACAGCCATTCACATTACACACACTGACAGACATTAATATTTCAGTGTTTAACATTCTGTCAACATAGAGAAAACGTACAGAAAAGCAAAGGTTTTTAGGCTGCTTTTAATACCTGGTTTGCAGTCCTCGCCTGGTCCAGGTACACACACACAGTCTCCAGTGTGAGGACCGCAGGAATGGTTGGGGGGACATGAGCAAGTCTGAGCACAGTTAGTGCCGAACGTCCCAGTCTGACACACTGCAAAGACAGACATTTGGCCAATGTTTGATGAACTTGTATAGTGACAGACATATTGAGCCTGATCCAGGAATAAAAATGTATTTTCAGATGAGAATTACAATACGAGTTATTTATTCCGAAACCACATCCAGGAAATCTGGCGAACAGTCTTTTCTAGGAGAAACAACTCTTAATATTCAACTTCAGCTTAATCATTGCAACACACTATGCAGTCATTTTCTTACTTGGTATTTTTGTCTTGTTTTCCGGTACAAATCTAAACATTCTTCAATCAAGATATATTTACTTAAGATACAAAATGTTTTTTTTTTCTGAGAAATGTATCAAAATTAAGTGAGGTTTTTGGTTCAAATAAGAAAATATCGGGGTAAATAGTGGGGCAATAAAAATCAACTTTATTCAAAAGAAAAACAAGTTTATTTTTCTTACCGCATTGGCAGACATTTTTCTTGTTTTACCTAACTTCATTTTGATATATTTCTCAGAAAACTAAACGTAACATCTGATGTCACTTTGCATAAGATAATAAAGCCAGTGAAATCAAATAGTCTCTCATAGACAAGAAAACTCACATAAAGAGCAGTCCGGTCCAGTCCATCCGGCGGGACAGAGGCACAAACCATCCTGGTGATGACATGTAGCATTGTTGGTGCACCTGCACACATTGCTACAATGGCGTCCATACCGACCGATGGGGCAGGCTAGAGATCAAACAAAAACAGCAATTAAATGATTTATGCAAGCCTTAAAATAGAGGATTATACTGTAGACAATTTGCTGCTATGGACGTTACAGGTTTAAAGAGATAATTCACACAAAAAGGAAAATTCTGTCATTATTTACTCACCTTCATGTTGTTCCAAACGTATATGCTCTTATTTTTCAGTAAATAATGACTTAATGGACAACCTTGATAGTGCTTTTAGTGTTTTTTTGCTCTTGAAAGTTGTGGTGACTATGAACAGTCACTGTATGGAAAATAACTGCTAAAAATGACATGAGGGTGAATAAATAATGGCTTTTTTTTTTTTTGCATGACCAAGTAAGTTTGTTCATGTTTGCACCTAACCTTGTTCACACAGGTGTCCAGTATATCCAGGCAGACACAAACAATCGCCTGTTATGTGATGACAGGAGGAGGCATATACACATGGTGGACATTGACGGCTGCACCTCTCTCCAAACATTCCAGCACTGCACACTACAAAGAAAAAAAAGAGAGCACTGTCTAAACCAGCTTTAATGTGACCTGAGCTCTCAAAGATGCCGATGGATGCACAGGTACATATATACTCACTGTGTTGACACTGATCTCCCCAGAATCCGGGTTTGCACAGGCAGGTTCCCGTATGTGCCTGACAGGTGGCACTGTTGAGGCAGGAGCAGGTCTGGTTGCACTGAAGGCCCCACGTTCCCTCTGGACACTGCTGTGTACAGCGTAGACCTGCAGAAGAAATCGAATGAGTTGCCTAAACTGGCATGTGCTATTAGAGGTCTAGTGCCCTATTTTGTTAACTTGAAAAGAAGCAAAGTTTCATCAGTTTCACACTTCATTTTGTGTTAATATTCTGATTATAAACAAGACTTTAACCTGATTTAATCCATCTTCTATAAAAACTGTTATAACACTTTTTGGGTCGCAGATATATTTTTATGATTCTCTGACTGGTGTACATACTATAGAGATTTCAAAATTACTATTATTATATGTACATGTGCACCACTAGGGTACCAAACATATAAATCAAGTCAATCTCAACAGAAATGAGGGGATTAATATAATATAATATAAAATAAAGTTCTTCATTGCATTATGGGTGATATCAATAGATAGGAATAATTAAATGTGCATAGAATGGCACACTACTCATACTATTTTTGTAGTATGCAATATGTAAACCATTCACAGTATGGAAATTTTATGAAGGCATGCGAACTTGACATACCACATTTGCTGATTTAGACCAGTGCATACTGCACAGAATACTGTATCCCATAATGCAATGCACTTGGCTCATCCTTCCATTTCCTTAGTGACTGCTTATCAATTGTGATTTTTAACATCACCTACTTCACTCATTATTTGATCAGCCAGAAGCTGCTACTGCTTTAAGCATTTATCACTGCATGTTTTGCATATTATTTATTCGGTGGTATATACAATAGGCCTTACAAATGCAAATGAAGTCCTACCTGTCCAGCCTGGTAAACACAGACACTGGCCTGTAACACTCTCACATCCTTCATCATGCAGACAGTCACATTTGTGTTGACAGCCTAAACCGAACGTCCCGATCTGTTTATTCCAGAATGGAAATATTGATTCAGAACGATCAAGTAACTCTGACTCTGCCCAGTGAGATTATACAGCGCTAACATAATTACTACTTTAATATGAATGTTGGCCATGCAACATGTACTCTAAGCAAAAGAGCTTTATGCATTTTTCATCAGGTTAATAACTTGCTGATGGTATCAAATTACTGCAGATGATTTGGGAGACAGAAATGCTGAACAGACAACAACACAGATGTCAAATTCAGTTCACAGGAGGAAAAAGTGTGACTAAAGATGAATTGCCTGTATCTCTGAACCGGTTATTATAAATCAAATACATGTGCACTGTATGATAAAGACTTACTGGACAGGGCTCGTCACAGGAAGCTCCTCTCCACCCTGTGGTGCACTTGCAAGAACCATCGGCAGGGTGGCAGGATGCTCCATTTGCACACTGGCATGTGAAGTTGCAGCCAGAACCCCACGTGTCCTCTGAACATGCAATAGAACAGTCAAGTCCTCTCCATCCTAAACACGCACACACAAAAACACTGTTGGGGTGACACTGTTCTATAAATAATGTAGGTAGTTTATTTATAATATTTTTTATCGAAAGAGCATTAGTAAACAGTATTTTATAGCATTGTCCCCTTCAGTTTGTCTGTTAATTTTTCCTTGACTTGTTTACTGACTCACTGATGCTCTGGATTCATTGACCAGAACTTACCTTCTTTACAGAAACATGTTCCATCGATGGGAGAGCAGGCTATAGAGTTTACACAGGTACAGGGAGACAAGCAGCCCTTCCCATAGAAACCATCCTCACAAAGCTTCTGGCAGTGTAGTCCCTACACACACACAGGAATATTAATGTGGAATATTACGTGGTATTGAGGAAGTTGTTTTGTTTGTGATTGTATCTGTCCATTCACCATGTATCCGGGCGCACAGTGGCACTCTCCCGTCACCGTGTCACACACCCCTCCATTCACACAAAGGCAGGGCTCCAAGCAACCATTGCCATAGTAACCATGAGCACAGGTTTCATTACAGTATAGCCCCGCCCACCCAGGCTGACAGGTACACTCCCCCTTCAGAGGATGACAGCTGTAATATCCATGACACAATCAATACATACAGTGACACGTGGGAAAATGACTCAAGCTGATAATTTTTGTTATCAAACAGCATTTGGTTAATAGAATGATCAATTGATTGATAGAACTAATTGGTCAACACAAATAGTTAGTTTTAGTTAACGGCAACAACACTGCTGAGAACAAAGACAATTCAAATTATTCAATGAAATTATTCAATAACTGAAATTTACTAACTGAAAATTAAACTTTGATAAAAAATTAAAACCGTTTAGAAAAAAACAAAACTAGCAAATATTAGTGGTCGACCGATATATCGCCAAGGCCGATATATCGGCCGATATTTGGCATTTTTTAAATATCGGCATCGGCCGATAAGTTTTCTTGTTTTGCCGATACGTTCGAGGCGGGACTTTTATTTTTACGGCACTGAGAACGGCAGCGCCTGGGCACAAAGTGCTCACATTCTCCCTATTGTTCGCCGTCGTCGTTAACAGTTCTGTCTAAATACGGATAGAAGTCTGTCTAATGATCAGAACGGTTAAACAATGAAATTAATGTATACAAAAAGTCTTATAACGATTGCTTATATATTATTAGTAATAGAAAGGCAAACATTATAATTCTTTCTTGTTTG
>NW_015537974.1:39500-51876 GCF_001515605.1 Sinocyclocheilus anshuiensis | reverse complement strand
CCGTTTAGAAAAAAACAAAACTAGCAAATATTAGTGGTCGACCGATATATCGCCAAGGCCGATATATCGGCCGATATTTGGCATTTTTTAAATATCGGCATCGGCCGATAAGTTTTCTTGTTTTGCCGATACGTTCGAGGCGGGACTTTTATTTTTACGGCACTGAGAACGGCAGCGCCTGGGCACAAAGTGCTCACATTCTCCCTATTGTTCGCCGTCGTCGTTAACAGTTCTGTCTAAATACGGATAGAAGTCTGTCTAATGATCAGAACGGTTAAACAATGAAATTAATGTATACAAAAAGTCTTATAACGATTGCTTATATATTATTAGTAATAGAAAGGCAAACATTATAATACTTTCTTGTTTGCTGTCAGCATTCAGCAAATACACATTTATATCATTTAAACAAATCTTTGCATGTCTAATAAACATCTAATTTCAAAAACCTTGCAAACTTAGTCGGATCCAGTTGTGAGATCTTGTGAAGTGTGCATTTGCTGCATGATCGCGTGTTCTCTGTGTGACGGTCGGTCCGTGCGAATTGAATGCGGACAGGAGGAGAGTTCAGCTTCACTGGAGATGCGCGATCGACAAACTTTAACTCGTGATTTTAAATTATGCTGCGTTTTATGCATTTGCCCGCTGTCATATTCATGTCATTTTCACTGTGTGCTGCATGTAAAATGAGTGTTACTTTGGCTTTATTTGAAAATATATGATTAATGCACACAAACTTCCCAGAATACTGAGTGCCCTGTTGGTTACAGTGTTTACTTCCTTTTTAATTATAATTTTATTAAATATTTATTTATTTGTGAAAAATACTTTGTCATCTAAAGTATAAGTATGTTTATTTAACACATTTATTTTTAAAACAATTTTCAAATGATTTCAAATTTCTTAAAAATTAATAAAAATAAATAAAATTATATCGGCCATCGGCCTCCCTGCTTTCCAAGATATTGGCATCGGCATCGGCTGTCAAAAACCAATATCGGTCAACCACTAGTAAATATAACAAAATTACTAAAAATAAAATTAAAACAAAAACATTAAATTAAAATAAAATTCAAAATATTAATAAAAACTATAATAGTACATAAATCATACTAAAGTAACACTGGTTCTGAGAACAAAATGCATGTAATTTTCTTTAGTAGTTGTGTTCAGTCTGTGGCAAATCAAATTTAGTGATCATCAGTAACAGCACACCTGAGAGTGTTTTGTGAGTTGCAGAGGCAGTGGTGTTCGCAGTGCATGCCGTAGGTCCCATCAGTACACATCCTGTGATCACAGCGTGGACCTTTAAACCCCGGCTCACACAGACACCCACCGTGGATGTTATAACACCGTGCTCCGTTAGCACAGTCACACACACCCTTACAGTCCACACCGTATGTGCCCACTGGACACTCCTCGTTACACCTTCACAAGAGACACGCGTGCTCACTCAAGAGGGAATCATACAGTATAACCATGCTGCTCAAATAATTATCAGAGGCTTTCTGTGGATTTCCGACTTTTTCAAGATTTTCTAGAGCTACAAATCCATACCTACCAAATACTTTGAATGACCAACTAGTGTACAACCAATAAGTTGTCATCAGGGCCGGCCCAAGCCTTTATGGGGCCCTAAGCAGAATTTTACATGGGGACCCTCAGTGCCGCCAATACGACTGATTATTGTCAATGCTTGATTATTCACACACCCATTATCGATTCTATTTGTTGTAGCTGTGTTGCTTACATCATACCAATGTCTGCCTGTTATGTTTTTACCCTTCTACGATTTTTAATTGTAACAGTAGCAAACCCATAAGAGTGGTCAGGTGTTAATTTGCACTTTAACATTCAAAGTCTTACAGTGCTAAGTGACGTACTTAATGTGGTGTACTGAAAAGTAGCTAAATAAACCAGGTGACAATGCATTTACGGAACAGAATGTTATTTTAACAACATAAATTATTAAACACACATCTAAAACAACAACTCTTAATCTATAACTAGCTAACTGAGGCATAGTGATATTGGAATATAGCAAGACCCCAATGGTAGGCTAAGGTAAATAATGTTAAGCTGTTATCGGCACCAAGTTTATGAAACAGAAGCTTATTTTTATTACAAAAATATATACACAGGAAAGTTATTTTTACTCAGAAGACAAAAACTTTAATCAAAAATATTATAATATATTATGATGTCAAGGCTATTTATGGATGTTTAATCAAACATGATCTTCCCTAAAACAAGAAGATACCCTACCTAGGCTATGCTAATTAACTAGTCAGCCAGGCCCCCTCCCACCCCAGGTTCAATTTGTCCCCCCTCCACCCCCGAAATGTGATCGATTTTAACCCTTTGACGTGCTGCGCTTTGGCTGGCGCTGAGCCACAGAAAGACGCGCTCGGTGCTTTACATATATCAAAACTGTTCAGTATTTTCAACCTCTTTATTTCATTTATTTTAAGATTTCGGACATTTAAATAGACATTTCAATTAAGTACTAGCAAAAAAAGAAATGTATAGTTTGTTAAATACACACTGATTTCTATGGAAAGCGTCAATAATAAACTGACTGCAATTAAAATCTGACGACGTGTTTTATTCCTATCAAATACACATTGTGTAGGTAACCATAAAGTTTACTCTGTTTTCTCCCAGTTCACTGGCCACTTACTTTCATGCATTTCGGGAGAAATGGGTGAATATAGGTGATGTAAATTCGACAGATCCACACTACAGCGTCCAGCGCGCATTATAGATCAACTAACATGGTCATTAATGTTGTTTAAATGACAAAACAACTTTTCCACGACATTCTAATTTATTGAGATGCACCTGTAGTTAATGATTTAGACTAGTTAACAAGTTTGTGGATATTTTGAATAAAGAAGGAAAAACTAAATAAAAGTCATACATCTGTCATTCAGCGCTATTGTGCCTGCATGTTGCGTCGCTATTGAAATAATAAGATGATGTGTATAAATAATTGTAATATTTAATATTGCTTTTGTACTCTTGGGGGCCCCCTGGTGGCCACGGGCGCCCTAAGCAGCCGCTTAGTTCGCTTATGCCTTGGGCCGGCTCTGGTTGTCATTTAGCACATAGTTTCTCAACTGGTGGGTTGTGACCCAAAAACAAGTGTCAGGTCTGTTCTGATAGGACTGCAGATAGTAGGGAAAAAATAATGCAAAATGCAAATATTAAAATGATGCAGACCTGTCTCCAGTGTAGCCTGCATCACACTGACATTGGCCCTTTTCTGGATCACAGTGGCCTCCATTATGACACAAACATTCTTTAGCACAGTTTGGACCAAAACGGCGCAGTGGACACCTCTCAGTACACACTGCACCCTGAAACAGAGAGAGAGAGAGAGAGGCTAAAAATGGATGTTCAACTAAGAATAAAAAATAAAAAAACACAACCGGTACACAGATTTCTCACCATCCAGCCAGGTGGGCACAAACACACCCCTCTCCCCTGGCAGATGCCTCCATTCTGACACGGGCAGCGTACAGGACATCGGCTCGGCCTCATGCACGGCTCCTCGCACCTGAGCGACAGAGACATGTCACACCATATACAGTAGTGAGGTGCACAGTGAAAATCTGATTCAAAATTCAATTCAAACCTGGACAAACAATGATAATGTTTTAGGATTGTAAAAATGTAAAACTGCAAAACATTATGGAGTAAAATGAAGGAATTAAGGAAGATTTCAGATACACACTTTTTTTGGTCACTAAACAAATAAGTAAATTTGTTATAGTGACCATGTGAACTCCTTTGTACAAAAGGTTAGATTCAGAAGATTTCTGACATCATTTTTTCAATTCAACTTTTCATTCAAAGAAAATTCAATCTGAATATTAATTGTAAAATTAATACATGAAATAACATGAAAAGTTTTTTTCAACAGTGTTGTTATTGTTAACCAAAAACGCTTTCAGTAATTGGAATAAAATAAAATGTAAAAATATTATACAAAAAAATTAAATGTAAAATACTGCATAAATTTAAGATGAAGTACTACTAAAACTAAAATGGAAATCTGGAAAACTGAATTAAAACTAAACAGAAATTTAACAAATGAAGAACTAATAAAAATGGCATACGTACATAACTAAATTACTAAAACTTAAATGAGAATTAAAATGAAAATAATTTTTTAAAAACTGATAAATACTATAATAGCATATAAATAATACTAAAATAGTGTTGTTTTCCAGTACTAAGACAGTCAAATGAAATTTCCTTTGACTGTGTTTTTGAACTAAATGCAGCAAAGATAAGGAAGACTACTGTTTACTGTATATGATATGTGCCCATGCGTGACACAACATACTGTACTGTATATAATGTCAGCGAAATGCTTTAAAATAAGAATAATGTGAGGTATGTAAAAATATACATAAGCATATGTGACAAGAGTAAATTTAGCATTTGAAATCCTTCCATAATATACAGAGAGCAGTAAGAAGCCACATTATTATTCTAAGGTACTTCCAGCACTCACAGAGTTCCAGTAAATCCATCTCTGCACACACATTCTCCAGTGGTTTTATTGCAGGATCCTCCTGTTCCACACAGGCACTGCTGCAGACAGCCCTGACCGAATGACTTTGCAGGACAGGGGTCCTGACAGGAAGAAAATGTGTTGAATTCAAATAATGAAACTTTGTTATATATTGTAAATTTAGCTTTTTTGAATATCATCTCCCAAATCACATAGTAATGTAAAGTTTTGAATGTATACTTCATCTAGACATAATATATTTTACTTGAATAAAAGCAGGTCATTTAATAAAGAGGCTGTTGGTGTGGCTGTACCTGGCAGTGTTCACCAGTGTATCCGGCTGGGCACTGGCATCTTCCTTTAATAACGTCACACTCTCCCCCGTTCTGGCACTCACAGCGCTGCCTGCAGCCTGGACCCCAATGCTGGGCATTACATGCTAAACACAAACACAAATTCAGCTAAATCTGAGAAATCAGCAAACACGCATATTAAAAAGTCTGTTCAGATGCATTTACAAGAAGCTTTTCTTTGGATTAAACTGGTTTTCTTATTGTCTTAAGTTGGTCTGACTGTGTTTGGTCATTTGAGCAAGTCGGTGCTAAGGGATTCCTGAATACTTCAGAGATTCTCTTGAGCATCCTTGGCATTTAGAGCGTAACAAATTGATAGCGTGATTGACCAGAGAATTTGTACAGAGCTCAACAGAAGGAATGAGTTTCAAATGGGAAATTTTACAGATGGAGTTTGGCCGGACCTCAGAGAGAGCTCAGGCCAGCGCTCACACAGGGATTGGATTTCGGTCATGACACAACCTAAACTGATGACACGTACCCTTTAGGGGTTAAGAAGAGGGATCCATCACAGAAACAGACACATAAACACCCACTCATGCAGAGCATGTCAAGGAACTCAAAGAGATCATTAATCAGTGAGGTTCTGAGCTCATTTGGCTTCTACGATACTAGTTAACTTCTGTATTCCATTGTACTGAATGGTTTCTTTCTGTTTTGATAGGAGAACATGTACAGTATAAAAAATAAATTATTTATTTTTTATTTTATTTTTACTACCATTTATGTTTGGGGTCATTAGATTTACAATCTAAAATAACTGTTTTCTGTTTTAATATATTTTAAAATGTAATGAATTCCTGTGCTGGCAAAGTCTTTAGTGTTACATGATCCTTCAGTACAATACACAACAACAATGTACTACAAACTGGAAAATGTTTTCCTTTGTGTTTCTGAAACATTTTGCTTACAGTTGATAACGTTGTCAAAACAATCCCCCACTGACCTGCAAAAAAGACTAAAATGACTGTATTATGTATGCCAGGCCAGTAGTTGGTGATATCACTTTGAAAAGAAACACTATGCGCCTGCTCACATACTGTACCTATAGACTTAATACGCATGCGCATGAACGTCACTGTTTTCACAAATTTTTGTTATAGTTTTTATATATTCTGCAGACTGTTGCAAAAGGTTTATTCTATAATATCTTCTACTTCAGGACAGAGATTTAGAGTCCTGGGTTCTGACACTCTTGACAGCAGGGGAGGTGAATGATTCCAACACCCCACGTTCACATGTCAAGCTTTAGGAACTGGAGCTCACCAGCTGTCTCGATTCAAACACTGAGCTGACATAGTTCTAAAAGCTCATTCATACCACTTTAAACAGACAAGAGGAAGCCTCAGAACTTGATTGATTTTCAATTCAAGGCTGCTTCCATGAACTACATTACAAGTCCCGTTTTCTGTTCCCAAGCCCCTTTGCCCTAAAGTCCATCAGGATAAATCAGCATCATCTGAAATGACAAACTTGTGATGGAATATTATAAACGATGAATATGAAGCAGATCATTTTCACTCTCTTGTCTGAAGATGAAAGCGAATCAAATATAAGTAGTTTTATAAAACAGCACGTTTCCAGTAGATATGGAATGTCTTTTTTAAATGTGGGAAAATTCCTCTCTAGTCCCTAAGAGAAAAGCTGTTGTTAGGTTAAAGGTCTTAAAAGGCAATTTCCCAGAAGCCCATCCTTAAATAGTTAGCCATGAATATCTTTTTAATGCGAAAATATAGACCATTATGGACATCCAACTCGAAATGATGTTTTTGCTTTGTGCAGCACGCCCTGTACCTTTTAGTTTATTCTGCAGGCTGTTTTGTATAATTACTTTATAATAGTGATCTTATTTGTGTCATTTTAAACAGACAAGAAGTTGTATAGCAGTTTGATAGAGCTTGGCCTTTGGTCTTTCAGGACAGAGTGGGAGAAATGTGTATTTAAAACCTCAAACCTCTCTAATTTCCCACAAACCTCCCAACACACAGGCATTCAGGAAGTGTCAAGCCTCCTCCTGCCAATGCGAGCTAATAATGGGGTTTCAAAGTCCAACCAAACAAAAAGCAGGACCAAATTAGAGAGAAGGGTCTTCTGCCTAGAACCAGAGCCTTGAGTTTCCATTACATTTATGTAAACTCCACTTAGGAGCCTGTAAGGCATTGTACTCTTCTGAAACCACAGTTTTACAAATCATATCAGTATTACAGACCAAGATACTACAGTAAACACTGGACGGTCATGTATTGGACAGTCAGTGTATCATTCTGTGTTGCAGAAGGTCATGAGTTGTTTAGTAATTTAGTTCCATTAAAAGCTTTTTATTTATTTATTTATTTTTGGCTTTTTTAAGTTACAGTATGTTTTCATAGAACATCAAACATTAAAAAAAATAAGAGAATCATACGACCCATTCAATTATTATAATAACCCAAAATTATAAAGTGTTCAGTTGGCTGCATCAGAAATCATTTTTGTTAATTGAAATAAATCTGATAAATCTCATATATATATATATGTATATATATGTGTGTGTGTGTGTGTGTGTGCGCATGTGTGTGTGACCCTGGACCACAAAACCAGTCATAAGGGTCAATTTTTCAAAATTGAGATTTATACATCATCTGAAAGCTGAATAAAGCTTTCCATTGATGTATGGTTTGTTATGATAGGACAACATTTGTCCGAGATACAACTATTTGAAAATCTGAGGGTGCAAAAAAATCTAAATATTGAAAAATTGCCTTTAAAGTTGTCCAAATGAAGTTCTTAGCAATGCATATTACTAATCAAAAATTTGGTTTTGATATATTTACAGTAGGAAATTTACAAAATATCTTCATGGAACATGATTTTTAATTAATATCCTAATGATTTTTGGTATAAAAGAAAAATCAATAATTTTGACCCATACAATGTATTTTTGGCTATTGCTACAAATATACCCCAGCGACTTAAGACTGGTTTTGTGGTCCAGGGTCACATATATTATGTGAAAACTATTATATGAAAAATTTTGCATTTGCAACTAACTGAAAAAAGTTTACATTGAAATACTGAAATTACAAAAACTAAAAACAATAAAAAAATAAATGAAATTTAAATATTAAAAAGTCACAAAAAACTCATAACAAAATTACTAAAACTAAAATGAAAACTAAAAAATCAAAAAGTTAAAAATGTCTAATATAAATAATATTAAAATATCACGGGACTGCATAATTTGTATGTGGAGAAATGGAGAAAAAAATGGAGATGCTTTAGAAACCTTAGCTGTGCAAACTCTTATTTTTATTTTGATGATTCATACACATACTAAAAGAAAGAAAAGGAACAGAGTTAAGGAGAGAGCAGATGCAGAGAGAGGAGAGGGGGAAAAGAAAACAAGAGGAAAAAGAAAAGGGTGAAAATGGGGCCCAATAAAAATATACGCAGCAACACTAACAGATGACGACACATGAAGCCAGAACACTCACTAGTGAAATGTCTCTCCTTATTAAACTGTGTGCAGTTTCAGGTATTAGATGAATTATAAATATACTTATTACAATCAACATAGCTCTTCCTCTGTCCACCATCTTGGATTTATTTTTAACATAGCTTGTTGCAAAGCATTATGCAATTAGAATTTAGCATAAAAAAGGTATCTTTAAAGAAAGCAAAGAAGTTCCCTGATTTTTAAAACAGCTTTCATGTCAGCTTTTGCACTTATAATGCTTTTAAATGCTGCACTTTTTGGTTGTTTTTGTGTGTCGGAATGAGAAGGAGAGAAAGTGTGGCGCATTACTCACAGCTGGAACAGTCTTCTCCACGCCAGCCGCTCTCACATTGGCAGCGATCAGGTGCTACACAGCGGCCATGGACACACTCCTTAGTGCAACGTGCTACACACACACACACACACACACACACACACGAGCAGGAAGGGAAACATAAACAAAATACAAAAACAAACCGGTCAAAACCATTAAGGTAGAGGTAAAACATCAATTTAATACTCACGAACACATTTATTTCTGCTCTCATAAAAGCCACGACAGCACTGATACCTCCTACGATAGTCCATTTTCACCACCTGCCTATAAAGTGTTTTATAGGTGATCCTGGAGAGTGAATGAGAGAGATAAAAGTTTAATAACCTTCATTTTAAACATGGAAAAATACACAGTCTGAATGCAAGTACACCACACAGTAGTCATTATTTCATTATCACAAATCAGCTGTTGTTGGAATATACTATAGAGACTTCTGATTCAATAGTTGTCTTGGATCAACATTTGGCACCTTTTTTTTTTTTTTACAGAAAAATATAATATTTAGAAATGTATTAAAAGTTCGGTACCCTTCCCATTCGCCCTATTTCAGATTCAACTTAAAAAGGCCTTTGGGAGCCAGCGTAAGACCGGCAGAGAGAGCGAGTTTCCATGCCAGTATTATAATAAAGGGAGCATGTGTGAACGCCAGCATCGCAATTACTTGGATTCAAAGCAATTTTCAGACTTTACAAACCAAACAATCCCTCCAATGACCAAAAACCTCTGCAGCTCAGTAGGATGAAAGAATTCTTGCTGCATTCAGTCTAAGTCAGCTCAGTGTAACTGTGAGCAAATGCTTGAGTGCATGTGTGTTTGTCAGTGTATGTCACCTGTGCCGGGTGCATTTGTTAGCACTCCAGGGTTCAAAGCAGGTCTCTTCATACTTCACTTGGTCGAAAGGTTGAGCATATGATTCCTTCACTGAAGTGGTGAAACTAGAAAGGAACAAAGATTTTGTCGTGTTTACCAGTCACTTGTTGTTTAGCATCATTCAACTTGATGTACAACACAATAATTGCTGGAAATGTCCCGGTACAGTGTTTTGCTCAAGGGTATTACAGAGCTGCCCAGTTTGTAGTGCTAAAACTGAGAAGAGAATTCACTTTTTTTCGAGCTAGGAATTTATAATGGGTTTTTGGAATGACAGTTTTGAATGTATGAGTAAAATAAGGTCTGTGGTTGAGATTACTTGAAAAGGATATCACATTTTTTTTCCCTACATAAAAAAATGTAGACTTTCTGACTTAAAAGATATTTAAAGTTTAAGGTTTAATGATTCACAAATAAATTTTAAAAGCTGTAAAAATTTCCATCCATCCATTTCCAGACATTTTGTCCTATAGCAGGGCTGTCCGAACTCGGTCCTGGAGGGCCGGTGTCCTGCAGAGTTTAGCTCCAACCCTAATTAAACACACCTGAACCAGCTAATCAAGCTCTTACTAGGCGATCCCCTTGTCCAAATACACTTGCGGTCTTGGCCACTTGAGAGCGCGTGTGCGCGACAGGAAGTAAGTGCGCAAGACTGTCCCAGGTCTTAAAAACGCCAAAGCGCAGTGCCCTTAAAGCACACTAAATCCACACTATCTCGAATACCGCTCCGGAGCGCTATTCGAGGCTTAGTGTATCCCATCATGCATCATGTTCTGGAAATAAATCGTGAAACTTTTTGCCGAGATCTCGTGAGAGGTCATGGAAACCTTTCCAGTGCAAGTTAAATATTAATATAATAATTAGATATTACATATAATTTGGTAGAAAAACAGTGTTTTTACGTTTTATTGGTGCAAAGATGAGTAGTGGTGATATTTATTTTGTACAACATTTGCAACTGCTTTTTATCACTTAATTAGAAGCACCACAAATTAAAATTGTCATGTTATAGGGACTACTGAACAGACATTTAGAAGTTTATTTTAAAATGCAAAGTATTTAAAATTAAAATTAAAATAAAGCTATGTAAACACTTGCACTTTTACAACACTACAAGTGTGTCCCATCAGGTAATGAAAAGTTCGACACACACTTGTGGTCTTCATCCTCACTTGAACACTTGGGCCAAATACAGGAAATACGTCATATAAGTAGTCAAGTGGTCAAGTGCAAAGACCGCAAGTGTGGGTATTTGGACAAGGCTATAGAAACTTCCAGTCAGGTGTGTTGAGGCAAGTTGGAGCTAAACCATGCAGGACACCGGCCCTCCAGGACCGAGTTTGGACAGCCCTGTCCTATAGGGTCACAGACATTTAAAAAAAATATATAATATAATATAATAATTGTTTAAAACATGAAGTATATTGTCTGAAACAGGTCTTGATATGTTTTGCAATTTTGCTTCTTGGGTAACATTTGGGTATCTCGTTTAATAAACTATATTTAGATCCTTTAGACTGAGTTTTACATTTTCACATTTTGACTGGATTTTTACCGTGTTGTTGTTGTTTGACTTGTAGACATTGATCTACAACAGCAGTTTTGGTTGCCAGCATGCATTGGAGCAGATCATCTCTATTGGCACTGGCTTTCTGTGCTCTATATTGGAGCAGATGTTCTTACCTTTCCCATAAGCTGCAAACATTTGGATCTCGGGGGTCCAAAGACAATGACAGTTCACACACACAGCCCAAGACAAACAGGACCACACAGATCTCCGCCGTCTTCATCCTGCTGTAAAGAGAAAAACAGTCAACTAACTTATAAAACACTAAAACTCTGCCTATCAGAACTGTTGATGTGACAATGCAAGGCCAATGCAAAACTCTCCTTCCATTTTAAGACATATTGATGCCATCTGGTTTTATTTATGAGGATGCTTTAGGCACTTCGTAGGAAAAGGACAGACAAGCCTCCCATGGTGAGGATTTCAGAAACTAACAGTAACTTTATGAGCACATGCTTTCACACACACACATACACAGGACACACACACAGTCTTCAGAGCAATCTCAGGATATGTACTGGCACTATAAGGAGTCTATTCCTTCAGTGTCAGTGTTAACAGAGGTCTTCCCTGTCTGGACACCTACTGGAATTACTATTGTGTCTAGCAAGGTTAGCAAAAATAATGTGGAACGAAAACATGGTGTTCTGTCTTATAAGTAAAGTACTGTATATTGAGCAAACATAAAGAGGACTGTAATTCCCAAATATAAACTTTTTTGTATAGTACAGGGTATTAATATTAATAATATTATTTTGTTTTATTAATAGACACATTTCTAACTTTTATATTTTTTTAATTGTTTTATTCACAGATGAAATGAACATACATTGAAGTGGGGAAAATATTTATTTGATCCCCTGCTGATTTTGTAAGTTTGCCCACTTACAAAGAAATGAAGGGTCTGTAATTTTTTATGGTAGGTTTATTTTAACGTATAGAGACAGAATATCAACCAAAAAATCCAGAAAAACAGAGGTTAGAAATTGATTTGCATTTCAGTGAGTGAAATAAATATTTGATCCCCTACCAACCAGCAAGAATTCTGGCTCCCACAGATTGGTTATGTGCCCATGTGGAACACAGATTAGTCCTGCCACTTTAAGAAGTTACTCCTAATGTCAGCTCGTTAGGTGTATAAGACCTGTCCACACAATCTGTATCTTCCATTCCAACCTCTCCCACCACCATGGGCAAGACCAAAGAGCTGTCAAAGGATGTCAGAGACAAGATTGTAGATCTGCACAAGGCT
>NW_015537974.1:10051-34559 GCF_001515605.1 Sinocyclocheilus anshuiensis | reverse complement strand
TGGATGGGTCTTCCAGCATGACAATGACCCGAAACATACCGCCAAGGCAACAAAGGAGTGGCTCAAGAAGAAGCACATTAAGGTCATGGAGGGGCCTAGCCAGTCTCCAGACCTCAACCCTATAGAAAATCTGTGGAGGGAACTGAAACTTCGAGTTGCCAAACGACAGCCAAGAAACCTTAAGGATTTAGAGAAGATCTGTAAAGAGGAGTGGACCAAAATCCCTCCTGAGATGTGCGCAAACCTGGGGACCAACTACAAAAAACGTCTTACCTCTGTGTTTGCCAACAAGGGTTCCTGCTCCAAGTACTAAGTCATGTTTTGCTTGGGAATCAAATACTTATTTCACCCACTGAAATGCAAATCAATTTCTAACCTTTATATAATGTGTTTTTTCTGGATTTTTTGGTTGGTATTTTTGGTCTCTATACGTTAAAATAAACCTACCATAAAAATTACAGACCCTTCATTTCTTTATGGGCAAACTTACAAAATCAGCAGGGGATCAAATAAATATTTTCCCCACTGTAGGTGTCTTTATATTTTAGGAAGGGGGTTGCTCCCAAGGGGAACATCATTTCTGGGGGTCTGTGGCATCAAAAAATGTTAAAACCCCTGGTCTAGTAGACCTTTTGAGTGAAAGAAACTATCTGAAATGATATTGAATCACAAATCATCACTGCCTGTTTGGTTTGAGAATGAATAAAGAAACGCAAACTTTGTGCAATAACACTGAAACCTCTGAAAAAGTCATATGAAAAGTCAGTTCATCACCACATGCAAATCCTAAATCAAACTAGACACAAACAGAACTAAAGAGACCAGAATATTGTGGGTAGATGTCAGGTTTTCATTAAGAGCTATAGGATTTTATAGGTCCCCTTACTGGGGTGGAGTATATTATCCCTGTTCTTTCTGTTTTTTTTCCCCCCAGGGCTTTGTTAGAAAAAGTGTTTGAGACCACATTAGGATTCCTGTGAGCTGAGAAACTAGGAGCATATTTAATGAGCAGCGCACCACGACAGAGAGTCTGTGACAAACAAGTGGTTTAAATCTGAACCTGAGGCTGCATTAATTGCATTTACATCTAAGTAAACAACAGTTTTATGCTGGAGCAGATGGATTTTTTTGGAAATTGTGTACATCTCTAGCAGGATACTTGGCTTGTGCAAGGATGCTGACTGTTCAAGTGCTACCTCAATACAAAATCCATCACAATAAGTTTATGACACATGCAACGTTAATATAAAAATATTCTTTTTAGCTCAGAAAGCAGATGCTATATCTCCATCTAGGAGGAGGATATAACAAAAAGTGAATTTAAAAACATCTGGAATTGGTCTTACTCCCGAAATAAGTTTCCTTTACGGTTGATTCAACATTACACTTACATTTCATTATAGTAAACGATAACCAATAATATTTAAAAAAATATAAATATATTTTATATAATAAAATTTATCTATAATTATAATTATACAAAATTTAAAATATACATCACAGTAATGGTTCCTGACTTTTTGTTGTTACCTCAATAATGTTTCACTGACTGATTCAACCTGGTAACTAACGAGTGAGTATATCGCAAATCTTTTTTTGAGTGACTTGTTAAAAAGAACCAGTTCATAAGAGTAATTTGTGCACAAATCAGACATCATGGCACTGTTCGTTCGTTGCTGCTTGCAGGAAAACTAATTTTGGCACCAATGCCAACTAGATTTTTTGTAATGTTGTCCATTTGAGCCTGGAGTTAGTTCCATGTAAGATCCAAGTGAGTCTGATCGCTCTTGCTAAACTGTTGCAGGGCTGCAGGGCTTTAAAAGGTGCAGTATTAAACCATGAGCTGATTTTAATGAGCCGAACAGATGCGGTGCCCGCACTCGCCTGCTTTCATGTGGACAAATTATGTGGAGGACGCATTACACGGCACAAACGAGAAGGGGAGAGAGAGTGCAGGATTTCTTTCATCAACATTTTGTTTGCATCTGACACCAAGGATTGGTGCCACATTAAAAATGAGTACCATACGGCAGGTTATTTTTAGGGGACCCACTCACAAATGTCAAACGCTCCACATCCGAGTAGTAGCGTGAGTGAGAGTGCTCTGATCACCCAAACCAAGACATTCTGTCATTTACAAGGCCTCACAAGGCTGCTCCTGGGTGAAGATAAGAGCAGAATGGAAAATGAATGAAAACACATGTAGTCATCTCTTTCTGGCTGGTTCAGTAAAGTGCATTCCTCATGCTCGGGAAGAGTCCAAAGTCAATTCACAGGATTATCATTCACACAAGATATAAGCTTTTCATGCAGTTGGATACTGTGATTGAATTTCCATGGTTTTAACTGTTTTATTTGATATGACAATAATTTAAAATCTAGACAACTGGGAAAACTGTGTGTGCGTTGATATCTTATTATTGTAAAACAAACAAAGCATGAGACGTGATACCTGAAAATGAACTCTCATGAACTGGTTTTATTTAACGAGCCAGTGAAAAAGATTCACAAACCGCCTCAAACTTGCCTGTGAATTAGTGGTTTGAATCAGACTCAGTAAGCGAATCGTTCAGAGCCATCACAGATTTCACAACTGAATTTTGCTCAATGTATCACGAGTCATTTGTCTGTTACATCCGATTTGACATGAACGGTAATTGTTTCTGGGTCTATACCTTAGGTTTTAGAGACTTCTCAAATAGACTAAAAAATAGACTCATCAGTCTATGTATTGATGGTTGAATTCAGGAACAGCATAGCTAGTGCTCTTACTATTTCTTTCTCAACTAAAAAAGTAATATCTCTTGAATATTTCATTATAGGAGCTAATGGCTCTTTCATGTGGAGCTTTGCTTTGGCCATAGTGTTGCATCTCATGCTGTTTTTGAACATCCTGCAGTGTGCACTGTGGTTTTAAGAAACTGTGTCAAGTTAAAAATAGTCCAAATTTTAGAAAAGCCTCTCAAGATACCTTAATTCTGATCTATTTAGCATCTCCATTTAGTGATGAAATGTTTCCGATTGAGGTCAGGTGGGCATGAAACTAGCCTAAGAGTACCTTGTGCACTTTTTGCAAACTACTTTAGGAACACTAATAAAAGTTGAAAAAAAATGAACATGTAGTCACAGTTTCTCGTAAGTCTATTTCAGCTTTGATTAGAGTGAATTAAATTTAGATTAAAAACTCTTTAGGTTTTAATGCTGGTGCATGGATTATTATACACAGAGGTACATGGCATTGATCAGATTTCCTTATTTCCTTTCCTGTCCCTCTCCACGACTGCTTGAGGCTGCATGCTAATTTAAGGAGAAAAGATTAGTCATTATTTGGAATGGAGGGACACAGGGAAAGGAAATAAGAAGAAAAGAAAAATGAGCCATCAAAAAAGACAGCCAAAAAGACAGGGAAACAAAAAAGGAGAGAGAGAGGGGGGGGGAGAAAGGTTGCATAATAGCTCTCCGCATGCATAAATAGTCTCTAATATAACATCTCATAATAATCATTCCAGTTCTCCTCCAATTCCACAGACCACTGACAAATGTAGCAAAGAGCAGATATCCTGGCAGGATCCAACTAACACGTGGTCATTCAAGCAAAGAAGCACATATACTGAAACTGCCAAATCTGCTATGAAGTATATTGGGGAAAGGCTGGAAAATGAGAAAAATAAGCTCTTAAACAGTCAACATGTCTTTCTAAATCCGCTGTTAGAAATCCACTTCAACGAAGAATGAGATTTGTGTATTATTCGTAAAAATAACACATAAACCTCTACGCCCCTCCAGAGAGCATCCAAAACTGACATCAGAACTTGGAAGATGCAGGACTGAACACAAATTCATGGCCATTCGGAAAGCCAGTGTATTTGGCCCTTCCATTTTAAAAAAGGATAGTGGCAACACAACAGTAACCAGATCTTTGGGAACACGGCCAGCTGAAGCTTATCTGTGAGTGAGGTCATACTGCTTGCCTGCTCCTCAAAGCGTGTGTTCATACACACAATTTATTGTTGCAGTTTATTTGACATTGCAATTTTTACATTTCATTAAATTTAATTGGAATAGTTTGTTGTACACAAGCAGAACAGTTTATTGCTCTCTGGAGTACTTGATGGGTCAGTTTCGTACACTTAAAAAATGAGTGTAGGATTTACTTTGAAACTGTTTTCAATCGGAAATTGCTAGTAAATTTCACAAACAATTAAAAAGAAACTGCAAGTAACATTTTTGAATAGCATTTTCTGACAAAACATACTCCAATAATCTTTATTTACAACTTCAAAAAATATTTTTTACATTGTATAATGACCAGTAAACATTATACTTTAAAACTAATCACCAATAATAGTCAAAACAATATTTTTTAATTTATTTGGTAATGAATAATAAGTAGGATATTATACAGTCAGCCTGTCATTATTAAAAAATAAACTCTGATCATTATATATCATTATAACTCACACTCCCGTCTTACTCTCTCACTAATGACATTTTTTTCTAAGCATTATTTTTCATATCAGTATTGGTGGTATCTGGTACAGACATGAATACTCAGAGACGAGAAATATTAACTTCTTCTCCATTGTAGTACAAGTAGGATATGACAGTTTGTTGGTGTGTTATTTGTCCCGCCCCTCCTCCACTGCGACTAGACAACTGGATAGAAAGTGACAGTGATAAACACTGCATTTTCCACAAAGTTTAACATTTTTCAACATTTTGTGCCAAACACAAAAAAACGCTTCAATTGAAAACAATTGGTCACACACCCTTATTTTAATCATAAGTTTGCTCAGCAAATGTCAATGACAGTTTAACTTGTCTGTGCTCGCAAGTGACAATGATATAAGCGGCATAAATTATTTTAATGCATACCTTCGCACTGAGTGGATCTATGCCTCAATGTTGTGCATTAAAATAGTTTTATGCACACCTAGCCATGCATTATCCCTTACATAATAGCCTGACTGTAAATGATTGATTGTTGTTCGAGCTAGTACACATTAATTCAAAGCCAGGAGACAGAGTTCATGACTGCAGTAACCACTCAAACCAAAGTCAAACTCAGTTTCAATCACATTCAACCTCATAAAAACATCTCAACAGTCTGAGAGTGAGCGAAGGGTTGCTGCTGTCTATTATAACAATGGTACTGTCGCTGACCCGCTCCTGTTCTGGCAGTACGGATGTATGTTATTTGCCACACCGTTGTTTACCTTGCCAGAAAGAGACAGAGAGATGAGGTAAAGGAATACTGCAGAGCTGACTGTCATCTGACCAAAACCCCAGTCCTGGCTCAGACACTCTAACTCCAATTAAACCAGTAAATCTAAGTTACGGTAAACTGGCATAAAAGCCCCATAATATAAAACATCTGGGGCTGAATTTCAAAACACACTCTCAGCCTCCGCACCACAAAGTGTTTAGCTGGTTATGGTCTGCGTTCAGTGTAGTGCCACATAGTGTGTGTCTATGTGTCTTTAAGTATGGGGGTGGGGGGTAGTGAACCCCTCATCAATAAACCAGGGGTTAGTGAGTCAGTGCAGTATTGTACCCCACCCGTTTTTCCATGTTTAATGCTACACTAATCTCAAAGGCTGTGGTGATGTGTATTTCTATGGTAAACGCTTGGGTTTGGCAAACCCCGACTCACTATGAGTATTTTGTGTTGCAGATTCATACTGTAAAATCATATGTTTATGTCTCTGCTAGAAAAATAATTCTCAGGCCAAACACTTCATGATTTGAGCTGGCTGTTTTATGCAGCTTGGTGCAATTTTATTTACGCACATTACCTACCTCATAAAAAAACATTACCGCCACACAGGAAGAGCAGAGTTTGGTGGGATTGTGGGAAGGCGTCATATAGGGACCGGGTCTAAACCGCCAGAATATTCACTTATGGGCCATACAAGCCATAATTACACTGGAAAATCACAAAAAACTGGCAGCTAGAGTCCGTTCTGATGCATCTCAAGTGACAATGGATACATTGCAGCTGAAATGTGACTTTGCAAAGACAATTAATTTAGATTTGTAGGTTAAAAATATTGTTTTTATTTTAAATTGAAAAGTGTTTTTAATTAATTTAGTAACTAATTACAGAAATTATTTTATAATTGTAAAATTTAATTATAAAAATAATTATAATTATTTTATATACAAACTCATTATATATCATTTAAATATTATTATATATTATTTCAATTAATTAGATTTATATTTTAAATATCTTCATTAATTACCATAGACCAATTGATGATTCAATCTGAACTCATAGTTTATTGTTATTAAGACATCCCTTATATTGAAAATCGTTCTGTATATAATTCATAGCATTATATCGTGTAATTCAGATTTATTTCTTTGCCTGGGATACTGTTATTTGATTTATCTGTCATTATTCAATTATTCACCTAACTGTGTAATGGAATGTTTGATTTAGTACTTTACATTAATGATGTTCTTTTCAAAAAACAAATAATTACAAATACACACTGTACATGTTCTCCTAATCTTTCTTTATAGTGAGAGAACAACAGAAGCATCTTCACTTTTGATGTATAGGAATAGCTGGAATGTTTAACTCCGAACTTTGAGGCCTCACACTGTTCAGTTTTCACAGACACTAATTTCTCCCCAAAGTTTGTCTTTCTGCCTCAAGCTCTCAGTTTTTGCATTGCTGTTAGGATATGCCACAAACACAGCACAATTCGTTCCTTTCTGCAAACAGCAACACATTTCTGTTTTTACTTTTAACAGAAAACACAGAGCTTCGAGGGGAATGGCTGTTCACAGCACAGATGGATTTGTAATACTGTTCTTCACAGTATGAGTAACAGAGGTCTCAAACCCAAACACTCTTAGCAGATGAAGTGACATGTTGGTTGCTGTCTGCCAACCCAAAGCTAAACCCCCCCTTTACCAGCTTTCACATGCTGTTGCCCAAGTAATTGTGATGGAAACCATATAAACACCACTGTAAAGAACTGCTTGAGAAAGAAAATCTGAATGACTAAACACGCCTCCTAAAACAACCATCAAGTGCTTTTGTATTTATGTATTACATTTAAAGACCTTTCTGTTTCTAGTGTTTTTTATTACATTTTATTAAATTAATATATTATGAAAATGCTATTTTTTTTGTAAAAAAGTATTTTGTTTATATAAAGTGCGTGTGTGTGTCTCAAGTATACATACGTGGGTTTTCGATCAGCTGTTTAGAATCAGAACTTGCGACGCTAGGCTCGTGAATGAATCACTCTTTTGATTGGTCAAAGGGGTCAGTTTGATCCATTCGGACTGTTCACTCATGCACTGAATCGTTTGCAGCAGTTTCTCACATCAAAATTGTAATGGGGCATTTTATAAGACATAAAACAAAAGAGCAATCAATGAGGTGGATATGTAATTACAATCCTTTGTAGGAAACAAAACTTGCAAATTTCTGTCAATTTAATAATTTACATCCAAAACAGTATCAAAAAAGAGTGTCAAAATATGGTCACACTTTTTTGATGGGGGTTTGTGAGATTACTGATGAAAGGCTAGAAGGTGGTCCTTGACAAAAAAAAAATGATAATCCCTGTTCTGAAACCATATAAAAGCTTTGAGAGAGCAGACCCAAATTTAAGTTATTTACAGCATCAAGTTATTTACTTCTTTTATATTCTTTGAAATTGTGTTCTTTTAGAAAGCTCCAGTCCCACAGTATTTGCATAGAAAAGCACACATTTCTTCCTTTTGTGCTTCAAAGAAGAAATTCAAACAGGTTTACAAAGACATGGGGTGGGGGGTGATTGGAAATTCAACATTCGTTCAACTAACAGTTAAAAGTTTCAGATCTAGCGGTAGGATTGTGAGACTGACAGTGTCTGGCCTCATTGGGTTTGGCTATGGAACAGAAGCTTATGTCATGCTCTGCTCTGCGGCCGGTCTGCAGCTCCTCTAAAAAGAGAAAAACAGGATACGTGGGGGTCCTTCCTCCTTTATCACTCTCTCTTAACACCCGCCATCTCTCTGGGGCCAAGACACCACTCTTCCACACTCGCACGGCCGAGACCGACCTGACCACTCCGCATGCATCGAAGAGCCTGATTCCAGATATCCATCAGTAACCACACCCCTGCGTCCGCTTCATGTATCTCGGAGGCAAACTTGACCTTGTGTGTTTTTTTGTTGGTGAGTGGTAACCGATTCTAGTCCCAAGGTGGGTTTGTGCCCAGCTGGCTTATGTCATACTCGCTATATCCGCATGACTGGAGGAAACTACAGTCGCACAGATACTATGATAAGGCCGCTGTCATCACATGCTGATGTATGTTTTGAAGAGTCAGAGAAGACAACAGTCGCCTATAAACAGAAAAGGTTTCTCATCAGGGTGTGTTTTGTGAATAAAGGCGTTTTAAAGCGGCGTAGTCAGTGCGACCAAAAATGGACAGATGAGGCTTTATTTTTGGCTTTGTCTGTTGTGATATTTCAGCATGAGTGTTTTAAGTGGTGTTAAGTTTTCTGCCATTTAAAGGCATGGAGTCGAGAGCTCCTGAGGCCTTATGGGGGACCTCACAGTTTGACAGCTGGTTCCTGCTAGACATTGTAGACCATATAACCACAGACTACATGACTGTGGCTTCACTAGGCCCTAAGACACGTGGTGGCCAAACAAACAAAACACATTTCTATACAAACACAGGTTTATATATATATATATACATATACATATATATATATATATATATATATATATATATATATATATATATATATATATATATATATGCATGAATATGCGCAACCATATTTTTTTCAAGTATAGGTGCACACAACCGCACAAAATCAAATTATATTCACATGAAAACACACACACTCACATTCACGAACTCTGGTGAGTGTCGCCATGTTAAACCAAACCCTCAGAGGCAGAGAAGTTAAAGAGATGGGCACTTCTGAGGTTTGAGCTTTTTAAAAAGACATGACCGAGCACCACCATAATTACATGGGCCATAATTTCTATGGCCCAGAAGAACATGTAGGGGTAAAAACCAAAGCAGAAAAAGCAAGCTTTGCATTTAATTCAGTCTTTTTTATTTTAAATTAAATTTTAAAGTAAATTTTATAAATTGAAAGTCAGTTAATTTACTATTATAACTGTTATTATTGCATGTATGTTTCTTGTAAAAAACAGAAAGGTGTAAAGTGAATCAAACATCCACCTTCATGACTACTACATCTGGAATATTTATTCCTGATATAAATGTTTTTTCCAAACAGGAATTTGACAATAATTCCAATGGAATGTTGATTAACACTGCAGCTCTTCACATCCTTATCTAACCGGAAATGTTTCCTAGCTTACCTCTTCCTCCTACTCACTTCTTCCTCTACTCCTCCTCTTTCTCTCTGCTTCCAGTGTGGTCTGAGATGTCCACCCACAAATATCAAGACAAATGCACTCAAGTATATCTGCCCACTGTGACTCATTTAACCTGTTCATGCTGCAGAATCAATGTATGAACTCATCATTACTTGACATTATTTTCAATAGATGGTCTTGGGAGGAAATTTAAAAAAAAAAAAAAAATTTTTGAAAAAAGGTTTTCACATTACATATTGGTTTTTATTATTTTTTTAACGTTTATTCATTATCTTTAATTATATTTTATCCCAGTCTAGCTTTCTAATAAACCTGGCATTCACTATAAATATTGTTGGTTCTGTGATAATTTTTTATTTTCATCTACACTGTAAAAGGTGATGACTTGCAATTGTTACTATTTCTACCTGATTTAACCCTTAACAGTTAGGTTTGCTGGTATAAATTAATTTATATATTTTGGTTCAGTGATGTAAAATAATATTTTTGACTAAATTAAACCAGTTAATTTAGATCAGGTCAGGGGGTTTTTAGGTCAGCATTTTAGGTTACCTTTTTATGTATTTTAAGTCGCTTTGGATAAAAGTGTCTGCTAAATGGATAAATGTAAATATTATCTACACGTATAAACCCTCACCTCAAATCGATGCAACATTTACTGTATACTAAAAAGGGTTTATTTATTAGTTCATCAACTGTCCTTAATCAAAACACCATGAATTCAAGGAGTTGTAAGTTTTAGCATTAAGATATGTAAGCAATTTTAAATCTAAACAAATTCAGTGCATGACAAACTCGTATAATTAGGACAGTCTGAGATTTTGAGTTCTGTAAACTGCTTTTGTTTAATATAGAGGCTTTGAGAGAAATTACAAGGATGTTTTTCACTTTTTGTTTCTTCCCAAAGGTACAGATGAGGGCAGTTTTCGCATATGATACGAAAATTGTTGGCGTGCATATGATACGCAGTTTTCGCGTACACTACATATGATACGCATCTACCCCACAACCCTAAACCTACCTATCGCGTAGCATATACACACAAAAGTCAATTTTTGCGTATCAATACCACGAGTTTTCGTTTTTATTTGGCGTACTATTTATACGCACTTTCATGAGATCGGGTTGGATGAGGTTACCCTCTTAATTTCAGTGACATGTCCAAACATGACATCATGACCGTTCCTTCAACATGATTTATCTTCCTTGTTTTCCAATTCACACAGCATAAACAAGCGTGGACACTATTCTTCCATTGCATGGATAAAAGGAAAACTGAATACTCTAAAATATCTCTTATAATCTTTTGCTTATTGCACTTGGGACAGTGACCCAGTTTAGATAATTGCTCTCTGAAATTTCTGTGGCAACGATTGTTGCCGAAGACTGATAGGAAGAAGATAAGATTTAATTTTAGCTCCAGCTGTGCTGGTATGTCAATCACAAATTCATGAATGATTGGCCAGTAGCTTACAGGGCAAAAATGTGCTGCGTTTCCTCTGTCAGTTCAACAAATTATACACTATGTCATCCATAGAGAGGAAATGCTGAACAAATGTGTATGTGTGTAAAGAAACAGCCAGGTCAATCGTAACAAGCCCACATGAGCGTACTTGAACTCCACGTGCACATATGCATGCCTACGTATATAAACAGCTCTCTTGAAATGGGGGGTCTCTAGTGTGACGCCCCCTCCCCTGCTGGCTAAATTGATTGCAGATTTCCATGAGCGCAGAGCTGGCTTGTGTATGTGCGTGTGAGGCCCTCAGGAGTCTGGGCGTACAGTCAGAACACATGCGAGAGAGAGAAAAAGGAGGAGAAAAAGAGTGCCGCAGTCCCAATAGGACCCAAAGGAACATCACTCCATGCAGTCTGGAGACCCAGAATCACAGCTGTGGAGTGTGGAGTCAGCTGAGCAACATCTCAGTGAGGGACATTTTCTTGAAAGAACTTCTGTCAGCACCATCAATGTAACAACTGTGGAATATGAGTTCAAATCTAGAATTTTAAAGTGGCATCAAACATCAAAATGTGAAATTTACAATAGACAACATGAATTTAAGTGATTAGTACTTCAGAAAGGGTTCCCCAAAACCTCTGACCAATGAATTTCCATCCCATTTTCCAGTCATCTGCCTGCTCCATAAAAAACATGTTCTTTGTATTATACATTTACTGAATATTTAGAAATTCGCCATTTTTCCAAACTTATCCAGATCTGCAAATGACTAAATAAGCTTTGTTAACAGCTGCTCAGACAGTCCTCATCATCTCCATGAGAGATGCATCATATATCACCAGTATCACTAAAGTCTTTTCACTGTTTTGAGTATCTCATCTGTTTCATTTTGCTTTGGTTTAATGAATGAACTGCCACAAGACTGAAGTGAGATAACAGACTCCACCCCCACCTCCCGTCTAAATCAACATTCTGCTGCCTGGCAAATGTATTTGTGAACACTAATATGGACTCTAGCTCGGTATGCGCAGTTAAGGAACTTTTCATATGTGTGCTTTTTCTCCCTTGTCTGTCTTGTTTTATTATACAGTCTGGACAGTACTGGATGTCTTGAGTATAGTAAAGCTGTCCCACACAGGAATTTACCTTAAGAGGCCCATTTATTTATGAGACAGAATAGCAAACATTTGGATCAGAATGAGGTGGCCGCTATGCCTGTGCAGACAGATGGACAAACTGCAGCAGGTTGTACTGATGATAAAGCTAATGCTGTGATAAATGAATTCATGTCCATATTTTTACATTTATATTTATTAAGATTTTTTTTTTTTGTAGCAATTTTTTTATTACATTTTCAGGGATTTGGATCAGGCCTGGATCTATTCAAGCGAGTGTGACATACAACACTGAGCCTCCCCTAAGTGCAAAGAGGAGTGCAGCACTCAGAAAAAGCATTAGGACTGAATCCAGGTGCGTGATGAAACCAAAGCCTTCATATTTTTCCAACAAAATATCTTTGCAAAGCATAATATTTTTCTCAAAAAAGCAGAAAATATTTTTCTGTTTGCCAGTTTAAGATCTGCTGTTTCTCTCTAGCTTTTGATCAAATGTGTGGGGATAATGCTGAGGGAATTGAGGGATTTGGTACCACACAATATCACTGCATCGCCCATTTGCTATCATTCATCTCCCTAGAGGAAGTCCATTCGCTGCCAGTACATTCCTCTAAAAGCTTTCTGATTTACTCAACTGGCCATCGCTGCAGAGCCCTTCTGGAGAGTGAGGAGGAAGCCTGCTCCTTATTAAAACCGTCTTTTTATCGCCTTTTTACAGCTGAGAAAAATAACCACATGTTCCTGAATCTGAGCATTTGAAAGTAAAGGTTTTCACTAGAGGAAAAGAAACGCATTGCTCTCTGTCTGCCTTGAAGGTGACTCCATGAATTGCTTCTAGATTCTCTTCCTCCTCTCACTCCCATCACAACGAAGACAATATTAGAACCCTAATCCAGAGGTTTCTTAAATGTTAAAGAGTCTTTCTAATATGCTGATTTGTAGCTCAAGAAACATTTCTTATTACTATCAATGTTGTGCTGTTTAATATTTGTGTGGGAACTGTGATACATATTTTTAAAAGATTATTTTATGAATAGAAAATTCAAAAGAACAGCATTTATTTGAAATCTTTCGTATTGTCTTTACTGTCACTTTTAATCAATTGAATGTGCCCTTGCTAAATATAAGTATTAAAATAACATACTGACAACAAACTTTACTTCATACTTTTTACTATACCCGTTTTATATATTCTGTCGATTTTTTCAGTATTCTTTGATGACTGAAAAAAAACACCATTTATTTGAACTAGAAATCTTTTGTAACATTATAAATGCCTTACTTTCACTTTTTAACAGTTTAATGCTTTCTTGTTGAATAAAGTATTAATTTCTTATTAAAAAATCATACTGACCCCAAACTTTTGAACGGTAGTGTGTTTACATATCTTAACTAATTGGCTGCTTTTAAATGCATCTAAAGGCTATGAACCTGATATGTGTATGTCGTATATCTTCCACAACAAGGCAGAAATAACAGGATGAGAGTGAGAAGGAGAGACAGAGAAAGAGGGCAGGTATTTGCCAGATGCTGGACTCAGGATGTCCTGGGCACAAGAGAAGACAGAAAGAGTAACAGAGGAAACACAGGGGCAATTTCCTGTGCTGCCAATAAAATCTAAATCCAAGCGAAATTAATTTTTCTTATTTCCATTTGCATCGGATGTGCTTGAGGATTCATTACTTAATGTATTGGTGTTTACAATTCATTGTCTGTAAGATAAATAATATCTGAGTCCACAGGCCTCGACTGTCTCCTCCTCTCATTCTGAAGAACACCAGGGAGTTTACCAGAAACAAACAAAAGGAAACATCTTGAGAGAAAATACAGGTCTGCCATCCAGTGACCATTTCCCTTCGGTAGACACCACAATACACATAGTAAAATCTCCCTATTTCTGTGTCTCCCACATACATAAAAGTCAGTGTGTACTCACCTCATATTTTACCACAATTAATTTTCCGATTGGATCTCATGGGACAAACTTTAGCACAGTGCCAGTATGCCTTTTCCATAATACTAAAGCAAAAGGAAAAGTTGAGGAGGGTTATTATTTTCCCCCTTTCGTCTACCTGATTTAAAATACAACTGGCAGATTGAGATGGCAGGAGGACAGCTGCAGAATCATTGGCTGCAGGTCTGAGCTCAAATGTCAATCCCAAATATGAAGGACTGGATTTTTACATAACAATGACTTTGTTTTGACTGAAGGGAATGACAGATATAACTATTGCAGATCATAGCCCTTTTCTGTATCGCAACAGTCACAAAATTAGCTTTACTGCCAGCTGTCGTGATCATTTTTCAAGAGTTGTCCACTTACAAACACATCTATGTTTCTATATTTCACCCTAGATGGGTTGTTTGTCTTTTCTTCCGTGCAAACAGACCCTGCAAAACAACATCAGAGTCACTTTCCACTCTCCTAATGACTACCAGCTCTGCCGCTGTGCTTAGAGATCTTCTCTCTGACTCTACAACTCTGTGGTGGTTCTGCAGTGAAAATAAACAGGGATGTGCAAACAAAAGCAAACAAAAATGCAAAATGAATTACCAAAAATGCAAAAAAACAAATAAATAAAATTCACATTGACAAATAAAGAAATGGGAAGAGCTTTAAGCAGAAGCCCACAGATCCAAAGCCCTCCTTATGCCTCTGCCTGCAAAAAGCACGAGTTAGAGAGGCTTATGTAAGCATGTGGTGGAAATATTACCCACCGTCTTCATCCGTTAACACAACACCCCCATCTCATCACCACTGACCTTCGTATGTTCTTTTCTTTGTGCTATTTTATTTCACCCTGAACTCATATAAAGTCACTTTTTGACATGTAGAAGGTTACAACTAATTATTTAAACAAACAAAAAGATGTTTTAAAAATTTACAAAATTTAAAATCAGATATTAAATTCTATTTTTTTATGTTTACATATCAGATTCCGTTACAGAAACCCATTCCAGTTTATTAGCTGCTAATTTACAATTAATTTCATGACATAAATTATCTCATAACACAAGCAGCTGTGAACTACTGAACCAAGACCCCCTGGTGTAATCCAAAGAATTTCAGTTAAAGAGTCTGCCAACCCAGTGCTCACGGCCCAACAAAGAAATCATATCCACAGCAGATGTTTTTTACGAGGACCTCAGTATGCTGCTGTCCAGGTGAAACGTTTCTCCTGTGGAAATCAATTAGCGTCTCTACTCTCCAGATGTGAAACCACTGGCAGGTACTAGTGATTCTTTCTGAGCTCCTATTCATAAGTCTGACCTGTTTTAGGGGATATTGTGGTCTGGAACAAAAAGATGGTGAAACAGGTAGTGGACTCATTTTAACCGTCTGCAATCATCTAGAACCAAGGTCAAGGTCGGCATCTCCTGGATCTAATGTGCTTTTTTGCCAATTGCGGTTTTGCAGTGCTGGGGTTTGTTTGTATCTGCAAGTGACTGACATTCCAAAATGTTGTGGGGAAGAAACACTCAAATAGCATGCAATGCTAAAAATCAACTACAAAAGAACAAAAAATATTGGCAGAGCCTTTGATATGACTCACAAAAAGATCAAATGTGTTCAGGGCACTGTGTCATTCCACCATTGTCCTTCACATAACACGGCCATGACTCAGATATTTGTATCATGACAGGCGTTAAATACAAATTACATGTACTTTTTTAACAATATACTTTATGCTGTTTTATGCAAATTATAAAAATGTAATTTTTGAGGAAAAAAAACAACATTGATGGATAACGCAGTACTTGCTCCAGATCACAAACACATCTGTGTTTGATTTGGTCTAAAACTAATTTATAATAAAAATGGACATCAATGTTTCAACAGCCAAATTGCACCTTAACTACAGGAAAACCGCTATTTTTTCAGATATTTGCTTAGTTTTTTTTAAATAAGGTTGTATAAGCTAATGAAATCTACCAATGTAGGTTAGGTTTATTCTGTTTTGAAGTGCATTTACAGCAAACTATTAATTATAGGCCTACAAATTTGGTTTGCATTAATTATATAACGTTAGTTTGTTTGAACATTGTATTAAATTTGAGAGTGAACCCTAAGAAAAAGCAATCACATAATCTTATCAAAAATGCGAAGAAAAGTAGGCTATACAAAAGTGAATACATTCAGGAAATCAGTCACGTCCTTTGCAGGTTTGAAAAGTCTTACATTGCATTAGCGTAAACTTTCTTACCTTACTGGAGAAGAGGCATCGAACTTTATTGAGCGATGTTCTGGAGTGTTCTGTCCCGAGGACAATTAAGATAGCCTACTCGTACAGACGTATGTCCTTTTGTAAACTTCATAAACGTGTAAATAAATATTGAAGCTATGTCTTGCTCCCAAAGTGATCGCTAAGCCGGTGTGCGCGTAATCACTCTCTGTCTCTCTATCCTTTGCGCTGGAGAGCGCGCGACAGTGACAGAACCTCGAGACAACCGAGTCGCGAGTGCGCGAGGAGTGAGTGGGCACGCGCTTACGCCTATTGTATTCTCTCCCTCCCACTGTTTAGTTCTAACTATAGTTTTGTGTCTATTTAACAGTTTGGCATAAAACTCTCATTACAAAACATTATACAATACAATCTTAACATAGTTCATGTTTATTGACATTTCCATACACTGTTAAGCCCCGCTCACACTAAGAACGATAACTATAAAGATAACGATATTAGCGTCCACACCCGCAAACGATAACGTCCGTTTATTCTAAGCGCACGCGCGTCTGCCGCTTTAAATTTTTGAGCTCGTTACAACAGGATGGATTCTGATTGGCTGTCAATTTTTTTTATCGTTCTTCAGCTGGAGAAAAATCGTTGATTCCAACGATATCGTTTCTCTTTGTCTTTATCGTTATAGTTGTGGTGTGGACTCTGCTATTCTTTAATATTGAGAACGATTTTTAGAACTTTATCTGTATCGTTATCTGTATAGTTATCGTCCTTGGTGTGAACGGGCCTTTATACACTATAATGTTAGTAGCCTAATGTTCTGTTGAGATTTATACTGTTGTATGCTTGGGATTCCAGAGGCCCAATGATGTGTTAAAATAATGGGAGTAATTACGTAATGAACCTAATAATATTTTTCTTTTAATACATTACACTCCCTTTACGTTTAATAAAAATCAGTAGGCAAATGTTATTGAAATATGATCGTTTTCCCCTCTATTTTACCACAAAGTATTTGTAGAAATGTGACTATCCATTGTAGTTGTTTCTGTCAGTCAGGGGTCAAACATAAAATAAATCGAAATAATTAACTTGGAGGAGTTTATTATAGATAATATAGTTAATTTATTTATTTATTATAGCTACAGTAGTTAATTTATCCATCATTTAGCCTATCCCACGCCATCTCCGTGAGCACATATTAGAAATGTTCACAAGGGATTTTAAACCATTGTTCTTAGATTTTGATTTGGAGATTAAATAAAAAATATGATCTGAAACTGAAATAGGCCTACAATGATTGTCTGTTTTAGGATGGTCTGGAAAATTAAATTAGGGATTTGGTTAAAAAAATGGGGGAGTAAAATGGACAATTCTGGATCTGGAACATCAACAAAGCAGCCCTCTTTCTAAATTACTATTCAGAATGTCTGTTCAAAAATGGCTGGCCAAAAGAAGGCTTTAACAACTATGATTGGTAAGCCACTGCACTGAAGGGTCCGCGAGAATGGTTTCCTGCTGGCTTTAATGATAAGTGATGCTCCAGGACGTATTTCCCCTTCATGCATTGTATTAACAGATAACACTATAATTTGGGAAATAATCGAGAATGAAGGAAAACAGGGTTTCCGTCTTATTAAAACACTCAGCAAAAGATGGGCTGAGTCAGCATTAGCTTATCATCTGTCAGGGACTTCACTTGCACATTGTAGCCTAGGTCTTGAAATTCCCAAGGAGTTCCGAGAAATCTTGAAATAAGTACATAGAAATATTTGTGCATTTCTGAAAATGTCTAATGCGTCCCAAAAATATTTTATCACTATATTTTATACAACAGTTAGTTCCAGTAAACATGTCATTGAATCACTCACTCAATTATATCGTTCGACACTGATTTATTCAAGGAAACACCATTATACTCGTCTAAAACTGCTTAATATTATATTTTAATAATTACGCAATATTACACTTACAGTCAGAACCGGCTGAATAATGTCTATTTAAGAGTTTATCTTATTCATAACAATAATTATTGTATTATATATATTTCTACTGATTTAATGTCTGTCCAGTCTCAACCGCCAAGTCAAAATCTCGAAAGAGCAAACTTTTACCAAGCCAAAGCTGCTTCTTATCTAAATAAGATATATTTGAATAATGGTGACCCCTAGTGCTAAAATAAATCAGTGCATACATTCCCCTCCTTTGACTTATGGTCTTTGAACACTTTATTGATTTTCAAACAACTAGCCGTATCTAAAAGATTAAAGCTCTGAACGAGCGTAATAAATCCCAGGTGCTGCAGCACCACGCGATCGATTTGAGGCACATGTTATGCCAAGTAAAGGCTTTGTACCAGTGTACGGAATTTATCAAACGCGCTCTGACGGGGGAACAGTGCATTTGTGGACCTTTAGGCGATCCATACATCTGCTACTTGCGCAGCGGGGCTAACTTCAATATTCATTCGTCGCATAGTTACCGCTGACACGAGTCAAAATGCGTTTACCTTGGTTTATCATCTGTCTAGCACTGACCGCGTGGTGTGCGGAAGGCAGCGATGTGCTCGAGCTCGGCGACTCTGACTTTGAACGGAGCGCAGCCGTGCACGAGACTCTGCTGGTGGAGTTCTTCGCACCTTGGTTTGTCCCAGATATTATGTATTTGTTATAATTGTATAAAAGTGCAATTCCAGCTGCAGCCAGGTTGTAGTTTGGTTGTAATTAACTGTTTGTACAGTGACCAGAGCGTAAGCTGGGGTTTTCATGTTCATGTCTGGACTTAGTGAGAACAACAATGGTTGTTAATGCATGAATTTAAATTATGATATATGGATGTGCATGAACCTAAATTATGATGCAAATGCACAATTCTCTAATTTAAACAATAATAAATCCCAGAAACACTAGATTTTAGCTGCATTTGCAGTTAAATAGTACATTGCTTTAATGTATCGTTAACATTCCTCATATGATGTTACCACAGGTGTGGTCATTGTCAGAGGCTTGCTCCTGAATACGAGGCTGCTGCCACAAAGCTGAAAGGGACACTGCCTCTGGCAAAGGTGAGGATGGTGATGGACCCACCAGTTCTTATTACCCAGCTCAAATCTTCAGCCTCACTTATGCTACACAGATGACTCAATCTGCAAGATTCTGTTTTTATATATTTGTGTAGTAAATGTGTCTCTTTCCTGATGTTTGGTCGGGTTGACTGCACTGTGAACTCTGAGACGTGTGAGCGTTTTGGAGTGAATGGATATCCCACCCTAAAAATCTTCCGCAATGGAGAGGAAGCTGGATCTTATGATGGTCCCAGAACAGCAGGTTGATATTTTGTGTCCACACATACAGTACTATTCAAAAAGTTCGGAGTTGGTAAGATTAAAAAAAAAAGTTTTCTAAGGGTCTCTCATGCTCACCAAGGCTGCATCAAAAATACAGCTAATATATAATTAAAAAAATTATTTATGTGATGGCAAAGCTGAATTTTTCTGATCCTTCAGAAATAATTTTAATTTGCTGATTTGGTGCTCATGAAACATTTCTTGTTATCAATGTTGAAAACTGTTTTTCCGCTTGATATTTTTGTGGAAATCTATTATTATTTTTTTTAGGATTTTTTGAATCCTGTACAATTATGCATTTCCTTACTGTCACTTTTGATCAATTTAATGCATCTTTACTAAGTAAATGTTTTTTTTTTCTTTCAAAAATGTTTACTGATCCCAAACTTGTCAGTGTGTTTTCATATTGTTTTTGTTTTTTTGGCTAAAATTATTTTTGTGATCTGATCTGAAACAGATGGCATTGTGAGCTACATGAAAAAGCAAGCAGGTCCAAGTTCTGTGGCTCTGCTCAGTGAGGCGGATTTGGATTCTTTTGTCGACAACTATGAGGCCAGTGTGGTGGGTGAGTTGAGTTTGTAAAACCTGCCAAAACATCTTAAATCGCTCCTGCAGCAGAAGCTTAAAACACATCAGATTTGACTTCTGCATTTCTTTTAATCTCTCCTGGAACTGAAGGAAGCTCAAGTTCTCTCCTTTCTTGTTTTGCCCTCTTGTCTCTTTGCTCAGGCTTCTTCTTTGGGGAAGACAGTACACAGCTTGCAGAGTTTCTGAAGGTCTCCAGTGCCCTGAGGGATAGCTATCGATTTGCTCATTCCACTGATGTGGGAATAGGCCTGACATATGGGGTAGATGGAGAGTATGTATGACAGAGCATGAAGGAAACACGATCATTATCAGAAACTAAGATCGGTATTTCATGTTTAAGTATATCCCTGATGTTTCTTTTTTCATTTGCTGTCAGAAGTAGTGCTAACCAAAAATAGACTTAGCTCGAAAATTATATAGGCAGAAATATTTAGGCTCAAATATCATGCCATATGTGATAGCTTAGGTAATTTTAAGGTTAGCTATCCAAAGATGAACAGGTGTAAGGGTTATGCACACCTCACATAAGCTATGAAATGTCAGTTTTAATGACTGAAAATATTAATATTGGGTATATTAAGATGAACTGTACATTTTTAAATGTCTAAAATATTTTGAGCTTTTTCTTCTCTACCTTTTCCATTCAGGTGTGTTCTGTTGTTTCGTCCCCCCCATTTAAACAGCAAGTTTGAGGACAATGTGGTGAAATACACAGAAACCATTTCTATTTCCTCTCTCCGTACATTCATCAGAGACAATGTGTAAGTTTCTTTTATGCTTGTATATTTTGTGGATGATTGGTTAAACAGTTTGAACTCCACTTAAAAATGCAATTTGATTTATTGTGATTGTGATTCTTGGTCTTGTTGTTTTCATCTTGCTTTGCTTTTAGATTTGGTCTCTGTCCACATTTAACCGCAGAAAATAGGGACATTCTGAGAGGAAGTGATCTGCTTACAGCATATTACAATGTAGATTACTTACGAAATCTCAAAGGCACAAACTACTGGAGGAACAGGTGAGCACCCAATCGTTGGAATATCAGTGGAATCGTTCTCTTTATATCTGTTCATTTTTCATTGTCTCTTTCAGGATAATGAAGGTGGTGACACAGTTCCAGGATCGGGGTCTGAGTTTTGCAGTGGCAGATCGACAGGAGTTCCAGGATGAGCTTGAGGAGGAGTTTGTTTTGGGTTCGTCTGAGGGAGGTGACATTCCCCTCGTCACCATCCGGACAAGAGAGGGTCACAAGTACTCCATGCAGGAAGAATTCACGTGAGTTTTGCAACACACTAGACTAGTTTCTATACCCAGAGCTTTTCTGCTTACACCCAGTAAGACATAATTAATAGACTTGAGAAAAGTCCAAAAGACTTTAGAACTTCATTCTGTGTTTGGTTCTGTAGGCGAGATGGCAAGTCCTTGGAGAGATTCCTGGAGGATTACTTTGCAAAAAGATTGAAACGATATGTGAAATCTGAGCCTGTTCCAGAGTCCAACGATGACCCTGTCAAGGTACATGGACCCATAAAGTATTTTTTTTTTCTTAATGTTTTCTGGTATTCATCATGTATGTGGTTCCACAGGTTGTGGTTGCAGACACATTTGATGAGATTGTGAATGATCCAGAGAAGGATGTGTTGGTTGAATTTTACGCTCCCTGGTGTGGCCATTGCAAGAACCTGGAGCCCATATAAAAGGAGCTTGGAGAAAAGGTCTGTTAACACAATGTGTATGTATATATATAGTATAAAGCATTTTTATCAGGGGTTAGGGGTTTGAAATTGGTAAGAATTAAAAAAAAAATGTTTTTGAAAGAAGTCCGTTATGCTCACCAATCCTACATTTATTTGATCAAAAACATGGTAAAAATACTAATACTGTTAAATATTAGTTATGTTATTACAATTCAAAATAAATGTTTTTTTAATATATTTTAAAATGTCATTCATTCCGGTAATGGCAAAGCTGAATTTTTGGCATCTGTTACTCCAGTGATCAGTGTCACATGGTCCTTCATAAATAATTTTAATATGCTGATCTGGTGCTTAAGTAACATTTTCTTTTTTTTTTTAATCAATGTTGAATACAGATGTGCTGCTTAACATTACTGTTAAATATTAGTTATGTTATTACAATTCAAAATAAATGTTTTTTTAATATATTTTAAAATGTCATTCATTCCGGTAATGGCAAAGCTGAATTTTTGGCATCTGTTACTCCAGTGATCAGTGTCACATGGTCCTTCATAAATAATTTTAATAAGCTTATCTGGTGCTTAAGTAACATTTTCTTTTTTTTTTAATCAATGTTGAATACAGATGTGCTGCTTAACATTTTTGTGGAAACCATGATATATTTTTTTCCAGAATTTTTTTTTTCTGAATAAAAAGTTCAAAAGAACAGCATTTCAAATAGAAATGTCTTCACTCTTTACTCTATTCACTCTTCCTGAATGAAATGAGATGAATGTTTTATTTTATGTGTGTCTTAGCTCTCTGGGGACCCCAACATTGTCATTGCTAAAATGGACGCCACAGCTAATGATGTGCCCCCAAATTATGATGTCCAAGGGTAACATTCTGTCTCTTTTTATGTCTTTGATCTATTTATAGTTCATTACAACAAACATTCTGTGATATTCAGCTGTTTTTCTTTTTGATTCTTTTTTTATTTTTGGATTTGTTTGGCCCAAACTGCAGATTTCCAACCATTTACTTTGCGTCCTCTGGACAAAAAGACCAGCCATGGCGATATGAGGTGAATATCATCATACACAAGTGTGCACACACACATATACACAGACAAATTACTACAATGTTACTTAAATGTTTTTGTCCTATAGGGTGGTCGTGAGGTTAGTGACTTCATCACCTATCTGAAGAAAGAGGCCACAAATCCGCTCATCTTAGACGAGTCAAGGGATGAACTGTAAACAAACAATAAGATGCTGAATTTAACAGGTGGAGAAATACACAAATCCACTTAGCCAAATATGTCACTCGCAGCTATTCATGACCATCAGTTGGGATCATCGAAGCACATGATAAAATGTATCACTTGTAAAATGTTAGCCAATACACTACTGGATACATAAGGAATGTAGTTTATAGTTAAAATACTGTTTTTACATCAGTTATTTAACAATCTGCTGCCAAGTTGCCTCGGTGTTCTTTTATTCCATCTTTTGTAACAAAATGCACTGCATATGAGAAATATGCTAATTTCCTGTCTCTTTATTTAAGGAGAGACTATTTATAGGTCATTTATCACATACATGTTGCTGTAGCATACTAAAGTGTTCCACTGACTGAATGCTTTTACGTTAAGTTTGTACCTCACTCCTGACTGCTGGCTTAGTTTACAAAATGTTGAAATTCTTTACTGCATTGGTACGATAGCATTGGTACGATAGTTACAATCTCTTGGGGAAGTCGTGGCCTAATGGTTAGAGAGTCAGACTCATAACCCAAAGGTTGCGGGTTCGAGTCTCTTACCGGCAGGGATTGTAGGTGGGGGGAGTGAATGTACAGCACTCTCTCCCACCTTCAATACCACGACTGAGGTGCCCTTGAGCAAGGTACCGAACCCCCAACTGCTCCCCGGGCGCCGCAGCATAAATGGCTGCCCACTGCTCCGGGTGTGTGTTCACAGTGTGTGTGTGCACTTTGGATGGGTAAATGCAGAGCACTAATTCCGAGTATGGGTCACCATACTTGGCCACATGTCACGTCACTTTCACTTCACTTTCATAGTCCATATTACTATAAAACTTTGTTTCAAGTCTACAGGATGTGTTAGAGATTCTGTAAGCAGCTGATGACTGTGCAATAGCAGTCTGTGAAAAGAATTGGGGTACCTCTCCTACCTCCGTATGTCTGTCATGTCAAGTCAAATGTCTGTAAGGGCTTATCTTGGATCGCTTCCTCCATCCATACATGTGAGGACATGAGACGTTAACAGCTGCTCCCAGCCCTAGTGATCTTTTACAAGTTTGACACTTACTACTTTAACTGTTTATGTAATCAAAAAGGGGAGTGTTTTGTGTTTGCAGTCATAATAAAGGAATGGACAGACACCTGATTGTGTGTGTATTGTAGCATATTTTTGTTATATATTTGTGGTATTGTTCTAAAGGTTACATAGTAAAAGCCTTTAAAAAAAAAAAGTTACATAGCTTTTTTGTTTACATTTTATAATCCAAAAGCAGTTGTACCTAAAATATAATTTGAGATATATTTAATTAATAATACTAATACTAAAAGTACATTCATGTTGTAGAACTTAAGTTTTAGTATTATTTTTAATAATACCTTATATGGTAATTTAACCTCGTTAACCATTTTAGAGTTTATACTGTAATATTTTTCCATTATTTTTTATTTTCATTCAAAATGTTTCATGGTGTAAACGTGAGGAGTTGGTATAAATGTGTATATATATATA
>NW_015537974.1:0-10000 GCF_001515605.1 Sinocyclocheilus anshuiensis | reverse complement strand
AAACTATTTTTAGATAATATAAAATAGTATAATTGTTTAACAAAATATAGAATTTTTTTTTTTAATGTAAATCTGAAACTGAGCGTTTAATTATTTGTAAGTAAAATGTACGTTTTTATCTAGGAAATATTCATCTCGACAGCTATTGCAGGATTCTTTCGAGAACTTTTCAGTTCTGCTCTAGTCTACACCCACCCACAAGCGTTGGTGGACTTTCTTTGATTGGTGGAGATATGTGCATGTCAAAGGCGTCTCGTTTGCCTATTGGTTCAGTGTGTGCCTGAATCCCCAGCCACGCCTAGTTCGTCCTCTCCTCTCGCCGTTGTGCGCGTTATCCGGTACCGGTGATCTAAACCACGCCGCAAACATGATGGGCCGACCGGTTCTCGTGCTTAGTGAGTGCTTATTTCATTATCCCATCTGTAGATGCGCAAGTGTAGCTTTCACATGACCCGCCGCTGGATTTGGTAACAGTTTGAATAAGAGTTTTATTCATGCAGCGGTGCTAGAATGCTAAGCTAACTAGTGTGGCACGGGGGCCTCGCGTGTCTGACAAGCTCATGTCAGTGTTCAGATTAGTCATTGTGTTAGCCTCGTAGCTAACATTGCTTATTAATAGTAATATAATTTAAGGCATTCCCCCACAAGTTACACAGTCAGTAATAAAACTAGCGCTGCTCAGTTCTCAGTCATGTGCTGTCTTTATGGGCCAGTCGATTCTATCTAGCGGAGATTTTAAAGTAATGAATTAGTTAGCATCAGGCTAACGGCACAGAGGGTGTGCTGACCAGAGCTGCACCCTGTTCATCTTTAGGAGTAGACCGATAACATATTTGATACTTTCTCAGTTAGCATGTGCTAAATATTCTATTATTTGAAATAATTGCGTTTTCTAAACGAGTAAAATAATTGGGGTTCATCATATTAAACTGATTTAATCCACACTGGCTCTATTTTTGCTCATAACAGGTCAGAACATCAAGAGAGAATCTGGACGGAAGGTCCAGATAGGAAACATCACTGCGGCTAAGGTGGGTCTGTCATTATTATTATTATTGTTTTCATCTTGATAGACATGTCAGATGAGACAAAAATCACTTACTTGCTGCTTCATCTTTTCTTTTCAGACCATAGCTGACATCATCAGGACATGTCTGGGACCAAGGGCTATGATGAAGGTGGGTTTCTGACGTTCAGACCACTCTTATAATTTAGTGTATTGTCTATTGTAAGAAAATATGAAAGATATGATATTTCTCTAGAAAGATGTATGATGAAATGATTTGTTCTCTGCGCAGATGCTTCTGGATCCAATGGGTGGGATCGTCATGACCAATGATGGCAATGCCATTCTGAGAGAGGTGATCATGAACTCTGAATTGTTAAATAAAATGAATGCTTTGTATTTATTGAATATTGATATAATATTCTCTCTTTTTTTGGTGACTTGCAGATCCAGGTCCAGCACCCTGCTGCCAAGTCCATGATTGAGATTAGCCGCACACAGGATGAGGAGGTTGGAGATGGGACCACCTCTGTAATTATTCTGGGTGAGAGTCATCTGTGTTCTCACTGGTGTAGGATTAAATGTATTCTTGAGTAATAACTTTTCTAATTTAGTAATATTAAATATTATTAATAATAGGTGTCAGGATGATTAAGTTAAATTTAAATTAATGTGACAATTAACAATTAATGTTTGTATGTTAACATTTGTTCAATAGCATTTGAAGTGCTCAAATCCTAACGTGTCATTCTGTGTACAGCGGGTGAGATGCTGTCGGTGGCTGAGCATTTTCTGGAACAGCAGATGCATCCTACCGTGGTGATAAGTGCATACAGACAAGCTCTGGATGACATGTTGAACATACTCAAAGACATCAGGTAATCACACATACAACCAGTTTAATTCTTCTCTGTGAGCTCTCAATCAATAAAGTAGTTCACCCAAAAATTTAAATTTGCTGAAAATGTACTCCCCCTCAGGCCATCTAAGTTGTAGATGAGTTTGTTACTTTATCAGAACGGATTTGGAGCATTTCAGCACTTGTTCACCAGTGGAACAGCTGATAAAAGCACAACTCCAGTTCGACAGTTAGCATCTTGTGAAGCGAAAAGCTGCGTGTTTGTAATAAATCCATCATTAAGACATTTTTAACCTTAAACCGTTGCTTCTGGATAAAATACAAGTCTTCTATCCATAACATTGCTTTCTCCAGTGAAAAAGTCATTTCGTCTGAATCAGGAGAGAAACAGTTCTGGAGTTTTATATAAGAGGACAACAGAGCATGAACTTTTTCACTGGAGGATTAACTCATATTTTGCAAAGGTTTAAAGTTAAAATGCCTTGATGGATTTGTTTCTTATAAACAAAAGATTTCCACTTCACAACATTAATTGATGGACTGGAGTTGTATGGATTGTGATGTTTTTATCAGTTGTTTGGACTCTCATTCTGACGGCATTTTTAATTTTGGGTGAAATTTCCTTTTCCATTCCTTTAAGCTGCTGAGTTTTATCGGTGGATTGTTAAGGTGGATGCTTGGCTATAGTGGGCTGAGATGTTTCAGTGCTCTGCAGTCTTATAGTTTTTCTACTTCTTCCTCGACCTCATAGCACTCCAGTAGACGTGAATAATCGTGACATGATGTTGAAGATAATAAACTCTGCCATCAACACCAAAGCGCTGAGCCGCTGGTCCACCTTGGCCTGTAACATTGCTCTAGATGCTGTCCGTACTGTTGAGCTGGAGGAAAACGGACGCAAGGAGATCGACATTAAGAAGTATGCCAAAGTCGAGAAGGTAGGACACAGCCTAAAGAATTTTCCATTTTTCTCTTGAAGGTAACCTGAAATTAAAATAAACTGTATATATTCTTACTTAGTTTTACTGTGTATATGCACAATTTTTAAATGTAATTCCAGAATGTTTTTTCCCAGATATCTTTAATCATAATAAAATTACTTGCGTTTTATCAGATATGTACGATGGCAGAGAGAGAGAGAGAGCAAATGAAAAACACATGCAAATAGAATAAACACCACCAAATTAAGAAAACATCATCTGTTTGACAACACGTGCTGCAAATACACATACAACATGACCAAATACGGAAACATGCTGCAAATACTCGCAACACAACCAAATACAGAAACACGCTGCAAATACGTACAGACCACATCAAAAATGTTTAAGGGAACCACAAGCGACAAACCTGGCTGGGACATGCTTATCAATGTCAACTCTGAAAGCTGAGAGTTTTGTTTATTTTAACATCCTGATATGATATGATTCCTTAGCATTTTGGATATTATTAGCCTACATAAGCTGACGAAATACACAATTACTGTAACTGTGAAACATTATGTAAGGTGGCTAACTTACTTTTACAACTTCCCTTATGAAAATTAAAATTAAAAGAAAATTTTACAAAAAAAAAAAACATGGTTACTATAGTTAAACCATGGTAACCACAGGTTAACCATGGTTTTGCTACACTAACCATAGTTTAACCATGGTATTTCTACAACTGTGGTTATGCAAATGGTAACCAATAGGCCAAAAAACATGGTTACTATACTTTTACTATAATAAAACCATGGTTAATTTTCGTAAAGGGAAGTTAAAAAAGTTAGCCAGCTTACATAATGTTTCACACCCCTTGAAACGTGGGCTGTGCTACTTGCAACTCTTTTCTGTATTTGGTCGCGTTGTGTGTGTTTGCAGCACATTTCTGTATTTGGTTGTGTTCTGAGTATTTGCAGCGCGTTTCTGTATTTTGAGTATTTAAAGCACACGTGTTGGCAAACTGATGGTGTTTTCTGAATTTGCTGGTGCTTTCTATTTGCATGTGTTTTCTTAGGGTGCTTTCACACCTGGCCTGTTGCTTCGGAACCTGGCGCATTTCCCCCCCTTAGCTCGGTTCGTTTGGGCATATGTGAACATGGCAATCGCGCTGATCCACGCCAAAACAATCGGTCCGAGATCGCCTAAACGAGGTGGTCTCGGCTCGATTGAAAACGAACTCTGGAGCGGTTCGGTTGTAGTGAGAAAGCAATCCGATCCAACGGACCAACGAACCAGGCTATATCACAATTTATGATGGGTAATTACGTAAGTTCCGTGAAAAGCATTAGCTTTGTTGTTTTGCTAATACCTCAAAATGAACCTGTGAATGTCTGTGGGTGAGCACGTCTTTGCCATTCAAAAATCAAAGCGCACTTTTTTTATTTTATAATGCCGTCTTATTGCTCTTTCTTCCTAGTAGGTGCATTTTACTTTGTCATGTCGTGCTGCGCCGCATCCAGTGTAGACCATAGATATGTATATATATCTGGTGTAGACAGCATCACTGATTATGAGTCCTATAGTATTTTGCTGCGTCGCTCGCGTACGGTGTAAACACGATGTAACATTGGTTTTGCTTTGTTTCACAGAACTAATCGTCGCCTGGGTTGCTTATGTATGTGTGGGGCGGAGCTATCAAAATAGGGGCGAGACCCTTTTGGGGTAGGGGCGTATTTGTTTTGGTGATTTCAAATGTCAACATTGGGTACCAGAAATTGCTTACCCCACCTTTAAGTTGCAGCGCGTTGAGCTCTCTCGGCCACTGTAGATAAGGCTATTTTTGATGTCACTTGAGTTGTGTGGACAATTGGATAATATTAACCAATATACAAAATACATGATCCAATTCATTCTCAATGGAGAAAATTAGGACCTGCAGTTCATGTTGTCTTTAAACTGATTAAATGTTAAGCAATACCTAATTGCACTTTTTGTGTGTGAATAGGTGCCTGGTGGCTTCATTGAGGACTCATGTGTGCTGAAGGGGGTGATGGTAAATAAGGATGTAACTCATCCCCGTATGCGAAGACTCATCAAGAACCCCAGAATTGTTCTGCTGGACTGCTCTCTGGAGTACAAGAAGGGTGAGAGTCAGGTGAGGCGTTGTCTGAATCCACAATCTTCCTCTGAATGCCTAACATCTAAAACACTGACCTTTGGCCTCTCAGACTGATATTGAGATCACTCGTGAGGAAGACTTCGCCCGCATTCTGCAGATGGAGGAAGAGTACATCCAGCAGATCTGTGAAGACATTATTCGTCTCAAACCTGACCTGATCTTCACTGAAAAGGGCATCTCTGGTACATATGAGCACTCATGCAGTCATTTGTTTATGAGAAGCAATGGTGGTCTCACCAAGCAAGATGACAAGCAATCATGTGAGTTGTATTAAATTGTCGTCTCTCTAGATCTGGCTCAGCACTATCTGATGAAAGCAAACATCACTGCAATCCGTCGTGTCAGAAAGACGGACAACAACCGTATTGCAAGGTGCAGAAATATGTGCTTTTGTCAATATATTTGAATTTTTCTTGTGTAGTTGATTGCATCAGTGCTTATTTTGTCAGACGTGCATGCACAAAATATAAAACAATTTTTGTTCTTAATTCCAAGGTTCCCAGTCATTGGCAAACCTGGAAATAATAGGAAATTTAAAATGTGAAAATCTTGAAAATTAATCTTAAAATGTTTATCATGGCAATGTATTTAGTGGATATATATTGTATTTATATATGCCTAGATATTGCTTGTGTAGTGTAATGGTGTTTGATTTGTGAGTGACAAACTTTAAGAATGATTTGATTCTTTTTAATGAATTTGGCAAAATGGTTTACAATTTGACTTGAATGATTCATTAGTGAATGGTTATTAGTGTTATTTTAGTATTTATATACTATTATAGTTTTTATTAATGTTTTAAATAAGCTTTTATTTTTCTTTTCTTTTCATTCTCCATTTTAATTTAAGTTGTAGTCGTTTTATTTGCTTGTCATTTTTATTCTTTTATATTTTTGTATATCTTTTATTTTATTTCTAGAAGTTTTAGTACTTCAACTTAAACATTTCATTTTAAAAATGTTATAATTAAGTTTATGTAATATATTTTATTCAGCATTTTTTAATTGCATAAATCAATAAGGTTGTTTTTTTCTTTTTTTAAGTTAACTGATACTCTCTACTTCTGCTTGTCTAGAGCATGTGGTGCACGTATTGCCAGCAGAACAGATGAGCTCCGTGAAGAGGATGTGGGTATGGGAGCTGGCCTATTTGAAGTGAAGAAGATCGGCGATGAGTATTTCACCTTTGTGACAGAGTGCAAAGACCCCAAAGCCTGTACCATTCTGCTTAGAGGGGCCAGCAAGGAGATCTTAGCGGTGAGAAAAGACAGGAAGAGGGAACCAAACAGATGAAGAGACTGGGGCCACTGTTAAAAATTCATGACTATGTAATGCTCGGAGGAAGATTAATGAGAATGTTTTTTTTAATCATTATAAAGAGTCTCACAAAGGTCTCTACAGTGAGATAATTCAACAGGCCATTTGTTGAATATTTGATCAGCTCAGCCAGAGTTCTCTGGTATCAGGGGATTTTGCACAGGTTAATTGACTTGCACAGTCACTGTTTGACTGATGATCTTTCTCAGGAAGTGGAGCGAAACCTGCAGGATGCCATGCAGGTCTGTCGTAACGTCCTGTTGGACCCGCATCTGTTGCCAGGCGGTGGAGCAGTGGAGATGGAGGTGTCCCATCGGCTGACGGAGCGTTCGCGAGCGCTGACTGGTGTAGAGCAGTGGCCGTACCGCACTGTGGCTCAGGCCCTGGAGGTCATCCCACGTACACTCATCCAGAACTGTGGAGCCTCAGCAATACGTGTGCTCACGTCCCTTAGGGTAAGTTGATTCAATAGCACAGTTCTTGTATTTTTATCTCAGTATGTTGCTGCTTCTCTTGAGTAACTTGAGTAACAGCATTTCAGTTGACATTAATGTACGGCTGCACAATTAATCGAATTTCTAATCGTGATTTCAATTACGAGTGCCACAATTACTTAATCGTTCAAAGCAGCAATTAATCGTTTAAAGTCCACTTATGTTATTCCGCGTGCTTAAGATCTTTCTACAGGTTATCTTAAGGCTTTTTCCATTGTTTTAATTTTAGTTTGTGTAACATTATAATACCATGCATATTTTAACTTTTTTTATTTCAAGAAGAATACAATCCAAAGTATAGTTGATATTTGAGTCTTAATACTATAGAAAAGCAATACGTTTTTCAGTTAGTGTTTTCAGCTTATTTTCATATAAAAGTATGGCATGCAGTGGCTTCAAACAATAGTATAAACATCATTTGTCAATTATGATAATCGTAATTAATAATTGCAATTACAATTTCAAGGAAATAATCGACAATTATGATGAAATTTTTGTCATAATCGTGTAGCCCTACGTTAATGTGTTTCTCATCTCTTTTCCAGGCCAAGCACACACAGGAGGGCAACACCTCATGGGGTATCAATGGAGAGACAGGAACTCTTGCTGAAATGGAGCAGCTGGGGATCTGGGAACCGCTGGCAGTTAAAGCCCAGACATACAAAACTGCAGTTGAGGTAAAAAGGCTTATTCACTGAGGAAAAACTGCTTTAGACTCCAGGAAGAAGATTTTTCTTATGACTGTTAATGGATTTTCTAATTTTCTTCTTAGACGGCCATTCTGTTACTGCGCATTGATGACATCGTTTCTGGTCACAAGAAGAAGGGAGATGATCAGGCGGGTGGTGCACTGATGGAGGACAAGGAGTAGAGGAACAGGAAATACAGAGGATGATGGAACAAGAGTTCGGAAAGGACAGTAATACAGCAAATTAATAGCAAATTGACACAAGCATTTATTTGTGCAAAACTCCATTCTCCAACACAATGTTCTCATCAGAAAGCCATTTGCGTTGTTGCTTTGTGTTGTGTCATTAGGCCAGAAGCTTCTAGGCCCCACTTTTTTTTTTTCCTCTGGCAAATGAAACCACTCTGGATTGGATTAGGATGTTTGTGCTATTATCTCTGTGCTTCACTTTGTATTTCCTACCAGTGATAAATTTCAATATCAGACCATGTTGTGTTGTTTTTTTTCTGTGCTGAACCCCCTTTACTTTTTTTCAAAACACCTTGGTAGTTTACTATGTTTATGTAATAAAAAATTTTCACAGAAGCTGCAACTTTGCAAACTCCCTCCAAAAAGGCACACAAAACATTTCACATTTTAAAATATATTTAACAGTTAAAAAAATGTATAATGCATTAAAATTCAACTTCCATTTTACCAAATGCAACACTTTTCAATTAGGTTCAGTTTCTTAACATTTATGCATTAGGTATGAACCTACATTAATGCTGTTCATTGTTAATTTTTATTTATAAATGTTCATAATATATTAATACAAATGTTAATGTATTTAGAATATGTAGAAATGAGCATTAAATGCTAACATAAAACAACGTTGACAAACTTTGCTGTAAATCTTGGTTAGTGTAGAGACCCTTATTGTAAAGTTACCAGCTGTTTCTGTATTAAAAAAAAATGCAGATATTTTGTCAACAAATGTAATGAGGCACCTGGCATTAACAGAAACGCATGCCACTTTAACAACATATAAAGATGTTTCCTGCTGTCAAATGCAGCATTTTTATGAAATATATGCAAATATATTTAAAAAGATAACGCACGCAAAAACAAACAAAAAATACAGTAGAATAAATTTTAAAAAGCATCACCCTTAGAATATTGTAATATACCCTTTATCATGCACAGATAACAGACAATACTTGAGTCCAGTGGAAGTGTTCAGATTTTCTAAACTTCAAATAACCTAGAAGGGAAGACCACCCATAAATTACATGGCGATCAGTTCATCTGCAAGTCTGTATAGGTTTATTGTCATTTAACAGTATCTCGGATGCTAAGACGATTCAGTATTTGGAGAATACTAATTAGAGACAAAATACATTCAAATGTACCCAGATTATCAGTCATGGGTTGCAATATCCAGCATGCCACAGATTTGTGTTCATGAGCGAGAGGCGAGGATCCACCCCTGGGCTCGTTCTCCTGTCTCTGGGTCCACTCCTCTGTCCAGATCTGACAAAAATAGAACATCGCATCAAAAATAACTTACTTTTTTTTATCAGGCATATAAAAGAATCACTTGACACAACCAAGGTCTGCTTCTCTTACCCATGATTGTATCACTGGAGGACAGGCGGCACTGCTGGTTAATAAGGGTTAAGTTGGAAGGTCCTGGAACATCTATTTGCATAATATTGCACCAGTTGGTGGATCCATCCATATCTGTGTCCATGGCTGCTCAGATGGCAGGGTAAACAATGGGTTTAATAATAACAATACCATGCATAGCAATAACTCACAATGTGCTTTTTGGTGCTGTATAGTCACTCTTGAAAGATCCCCTAAAAAACATTTGGGACCTGCTAATTAAAAATAATTTAAAAAATTGTTCAGAACTGTGATTTGTTCTGGAAAAAAGCCACTCCATTTATAAATATAATTATAAACTGGTGAGAGGTAAAAATAGGTAAAAAATCGTGTGTGTATATATATATATATATATATATACACACACACACACACACACACACACACACACACATATATATATACATATATATATACATACATATACATATACATACACACATACACATATATACACATATACACATATATACATATACACATATACATACATATATATACATATACGTATATACACGTATATACACGTATATACATATATACGTATACATACGTACACACACGTACACATACGTACACACACGTACACATACCTACACACATGTACACATACGTACACACACGTACACACATACACACACGTACACACATACACACATATACACGTGTATATACACGTGTATATACACGTGTATATACATATATATATATATATACACGTATGTATACACGTATATACACGTATGTATACACGTATATACACGTATGTATACACGTATATACACGTATGTATACACGTATATACACATATATATATACACGTATATACACATATATATATACACACATACATATAAATACATACATACATATATACATACATACATA
>NW_015537973.1:2986801-2986908 GCF_001515605.1 Sinocyclocheilus anshuiensis | reverse complement strand
AGTAGTTTCGCTTTCACAACGAAACACACGGCGAGCTAGAGTGAGCGGAGGCCGGCTTGAGTGAGCGGAGGCAGGCACACTTGAGAACGGCGCGGCCGGGGGATTGG
>NW_015537973.1:2986216-2986712 GCF_001515605.1 Sinocyclocheilus anshuiensis | reverse complement strand
GGCGGCAACAACAATACTACAGCGAGAATAAAAGTTACGCCTTCTTTCTTTGCGTGAACATTTGGGCGGCGTACTCTTCCCACATCATGACGTAGACATGGGATATGAAACTTTAGTCTTTGCAACTTTACAGATCTTCTTTATGCACCAAGAGCTTGTAACACTCCAAAGAGTCGCAACATATGACCCCTTTAAAATTATTAATGCATTTAACGCACTTGCCCCGCCCAGACCTATGTGGGTGATCTGACATTTCATAGTCGATTGATGACAAATATGAGGCAGGGCAACAACTCATTGAGTGATGGAGCCTAGAGAACGTAGTTAGAAATGTCCCTAAAATTCAAGATATGGGGGAAAAAAATGCTCATTTTAGTTTTTGACTCATATTTACATCATATTGTTAAAGCTGCAGTCCATAACTTTTGGCGCTCTAGCGGTTAATAAACAGAACTGCGTGCGTCTTGCGGAAGAACATTGTAGCCGGAGCTACTTC
>NW_015537973.1:2982160-2986199 GCF_001515605.1 Sinocyclocheilus anshuiensis | reverse complement strand
TGGCTGATTTAACATTATACTTAAGGCTGCAGTCCGTAACTTTTGGCGCTCTTGCGGTTAATAAACAGAACATTGTAGCTGGAGCTACTTCTCTCTGTTTATGTCTATGATGAATCACGCAGGTACTGGGCTACTCCGCAGCGGTACCTACCTGAACCAGTCTAAAATAGTCAGAATATAAACACTTATTATAGGTGTACCGTAGTGATTCAGCACAAGCCAAAAACACGGTTTGGAAAATGGATTCATGGTGTAATCGCTTAATATATAAAATTTGTACATTTTGAACACAAAATAGTTACGGACTGCAGCTTTAAGCAATATCACACGAGCAATAGGCTAAGTGCAATATCACACGAGTGCAAATGTGATACTGATCTTGTACAACAGTTCAGTAAGTAAGAAGTTAATATTGTGTTATTTTAGACACAATGTTGTCTGTTTTGTTCAGTTTTGCCAACGAAAATATAAAGACAAAGCAGAACTGTTCGTCTCCGAGCAACACAGCGGCATTTCATTTCTTAATGCACGTTTTGAACGAATTGGGTGAACCATTTGGCGATTTGAACCATTGGCCATAGGCGCGTTGGATTTGAAGCGGCACTACACAGAGCTATCAGTGTATGAGAGCGATTCAACCCATGGGAAAACGTGGGTCCCAAGGCCAAACCAGTTGAGAACCACTGATCTAACCTATTCAAGGAAAAGGAAAAATGCTACTGATGATAGTTGCACCAATTAGGCTATTACAGTAAAACTGTGTAAAGCCACACAGATCACTTTAACTTTATGGATGGATTGGCAGTCTGATGGCTGTAATTATGCAAACTATCCTCTCTGAACAGAGAACAGGCAATAACACCTTAAGCAAAGAGACAGAGAAAGAGAGAAACTGTTCATCTTTTATTCATTGCATCATGCCGGCTAACAGAATGTCTCAGTCTCACACAGACGATGAGCTTAAATAAAAAAAGACAACACACTCTGCTTAAAACAGAAATAACAGCAACAGTGCACTTTCGCACACAGACAGTGATCCCATAGTTCATTCAGCACCATTCCATAATTTAAACATATTTACTTGGAAAAGGAAGAAGATAGTATCTGAAAACACAGAAAACAGCTATATGTGTTTAAACAGACCCAGCATTATATAGAAAAGCAGATAATTTCTTAACAACAACAACAACAACAAACCTCCATGCATGCCTGTAGAAAATTGAGCACGAGTCCAGAGTTCAATGCTTTAGCATAAAGCTGCTATCTGGTTTCTATCATCTTCCTCTTTCTTTCTCTCATCCATTGTTTATGTGGAACCTGAAGTCAGTTCACCGAAGCTGAATCTCCAGGACGCTCTCTCAAAGTCCTGATGCAGTGATCTTTTAAAGGGCTTCGCAAATTAAAGGAAACTCGACTATGGCTTGCTGAGCACTAAAATTCACGTTGCCAACATTTTAACAAGACAACCCTCATCCCAGAAGGTCCCTTGGTGATGAGCATTACGACAATGACAGGATAATTTTCCAGGTGTTGCAATAATCTTCATCATCATGTCCTCTTCCTTAATCACCACCGCCAGGCTTGATACTTTCTGCTTGACTAGGTGCTGATTGCAAGGGCAGAGTAAAACAGGGAAGATGTATAATTGCTCAATTTCAGCCCAACAGGAACAGCAGGGCTGTTGAAGGAATCAATAAGCGACAGGCTAAGGGCTCTGGCCCTGGAGACTTGGAGTCTGGCTTAAGTACCTCAGAAGTGAGAGAATAAAAGAGAAAAGAAAGTACAGGAGAGCTGTTTAAGAACAGAACAGAGAGTTCTTAGAGAAAAGTAACCCAATAACTCTCCACGGTGCAGCTTTCAAATCGAAAGTTGACATCTATTCTTACATATATGTTGTATATACTGTGTGCATACAAAAAAGTGAAAAACTTCTGCCTACATAATTCATCCTGATATTTACATATAAATGTAATCCAATCATTTTTATAGTGTAGTTTTTAGGATATGTGTGGATATATCCTTATATGTGGATGTAAATAAAGCCCATAAGATTCTTCCCAGAGCACATCATTCATCTTTACATATAAAAAATATTAGATCATACTGCCTGTCTGTAAATAGCCAGTAGGCATGATTCATGTGCTTGAACATCACACTTTCTTGAAGTCCTAAGAGATTTTATTTTTAACCAAAGAATATTGAAAGTGACTACATATTCAAAGGTTATTTTAAATTACTGCATTTTTTTTTATTTATCAGTAAACAAGAAAAAGACTATAAATGTATGCATAAATCTGATAAACTTATCAGCATGCAGTATGAGTTGAGTGAAAAGAGGCAGAGGCTCTATTTAAATGTCTGACTCTAGTGGCTTTGAGACTCAATATTGCATGTGATCTCTCTTTATTCATCACACACACGCACACGCACACGCACACGGACACGCACACACACACACACACACACACACACACACACGTCGTCCCACCAGCCTCATCTGTAGTCCTCTGTCACCAAGGTGTAGGAGAGAGTGAAGTGGAGAATTGAGAAAAAGCGAGAGTGGGAAAGACCGAGAGAAGGTGAAATGTTGTTTGAACATGAATAGTTCAGTTGCTCAAAACCAATATTCAAAATCTCAAGCCAGATAAATTGTTGTTTATTGCTCAAGCTCACTAAAAACCAACAATCAGACCAATCAAACAGATCAAATAAAATCTGAAAAAAAGAGAACATTCTTGTGTGGCTTTCCTATTTACAAGAATAGTTCATCCAAAAATTGTAAACAGTATTTACTCATGTTTTTCAAATACCTTATCGCTGTAAAACACAAATTCTGAAACATTCTGCTACTTGTTTCCACAATATAACAACAATGACTGATAAAACTACCATAAGTACTTAAAGAGATAGTTCACCCAAAAATAAAAATTCTGTTATTTATTGCTCGCCTTCATGTCGTTCCAAACCTGTAAGACCTTTGTTCATCTTCGAAAAACAAATTAAGATATTTTTGATTAAATCCGAGAGCTCTCTGACCCTCCCATAGACAGCAAGGGTCCTAACACGATCAAGGTCTAGAAATGTTGCAAGGAGATCGGTAAAATAGTCCATGTGCCATCAGGGGTTCAACTGTAATTCTGTCAGCACCACTATCGTCAAAGATGACTGACAATTAGCATACAGTTTGGATTGGCGGTTTGGTTCTGTTCTGGGCAAGAACTCCCTGTGCATCCATGCAGCCTAGCATGGATAAGAGCAGGGAGAGCATGCAGTGATAACCCCCCAGGGTAAACAGAACAGGACCAAAATGAATGTATTGCAGATATCGTTAAATTTCAATAATTTAATGTACACATTTAGAATTAGTCTGATTCAAAGGAGATTCAGAAGGCTGAATCCTGACTGACAGAGGAGAAGTTGGGGATGGAGGAGGGTAATTAGCTATTGAGCAATGCGAAAACTGCTGATAATACTGCAGGACCTTATATATGAATGCTTAGATAGGTGTCATATTCCTATAGGTAGATGGGGATCAGCTGAGAGTCAGCTGATGCGAGCTTGACTAACGTGACCTGCCAGAACTAACGCTTACGCTTGATTTTTGGAGATTTTGCTGCCATTGTGGAGAGAGTATCATGAAGCACGCGTCTGCTTCTGCATCATGTAAACAGCGCATGGTGCCGCTGCTTACGGGCATGCGTTGTTTACATGATGTGGAAGCAGATGCATACGTCGTATACTCTCTCCACAATGGTGGCACGCCACAGCATACGGAATGAGGAGAAGAATTGTTGAATAAAGTCTTTATTGTTGTTTTCTTTGTGCACAAAATGTATTCTCGTAGCTTCCTAAAATTACGGTTGAACCACTGATGTCACATGGACTATTTTACACATGTCCTTGCTATGTTTCAGGACCTTGATCGTGGTAGGACCCTTGCTGTTTATGGGAGGGACTGAGAGCTCTCGGATTTGATCAAAAATATCTTAATTTGTGTTCCGAAGATGAACGAAGGTCTTACGGGTTTGGAACGACATAA
>NW_015537973.1:2959724-2981646 GCF_001515605.1 Sinocyclocheilus anshuiensis | reverse complement strand
GACCTTATATATGAATGCTTAGATAGGTGTCATAATCCTATAGGTAGATGGGGATCAGCTGAGAGTCAGCTGATGCGAGCTTGACTAACGTGACCTGCCAGAACTAACGCTTACGCTTGATTTTTGGAGATTTTGCTGCCATTGTGGAGAGAGTATCATGAAGCACGCGTCTGCTTCTGCATCATGTAAACAGCGCATGGTGCCGCTGCTTACGGGCATGCGTTGTTTACATGATGTGGAAGCAGATGCATACGTCGTATACTCTCTCCACAATGGTGGCACGCCACAGCATACGGAATGAGGAGAAGAATTGTTGAATAAAGTCTTTATTGTTGTTTTCTTTGTGCACAAAATGTATTCTCGTAGCTTCCTAAAATTACGGTTGAACCACTGATGTCACATGGACTATTTTACACATGTCCTTGCTATGTTTCAGGACCTTGATCGTGGTAGGACCCTTGCTGTTTATGGGAGGGACTGAGAGCTCTCGGATTTGATCAAAAATATCTTAATTTGTGTTCCGAAGATGAACGAAGGTCTTACGGGTTTGGAACGACATAAGGGTGAGTAATTAATGACAGAATTTTCATTTTTGGGTGAACTAACCCTTTAATGACAGGGTTTTTTTTAAATACAAAAATTGTAAAATACCATTTTTTCTCCACAAAATGCAATTATTTTCATGCTCAATCATGCTCAATGCACAGAAACTTTTTATACAAAATGCACATATGCAAAAAACGAAAAAAACTTAAACTTGATGATTTCCTCACCTGCTCACAAGCTAACCAACAAAACCAAACCTCCCAAAATTTAAAATAAATATAGAATATCGCATCAGTATATCTACTTACAGTGATTTGGTTGAACACAGCTGATTGGTTTATCAGCTGTGACAGATAGTTTTCTATGACTTTTGCAGTTGGCAGTAGAGATAAGCCTTATCACGTTCTGCAACATGTTAATCCTTCTCCACGCTGATGATCTGTCTGTTTTTCTTTGTCCTCACAGACAGCCTCACTGAAAACAGAACTTCAGGCCGCTTTCCGATATATTGAGAAATAATGTTTGTTGTGATGTCTTGACATTTACTAACAAGATAGGATACTAAATGACCATGTTGTCTGAGCCCTTACAATTGTTTTGCACGAATAGCCTCAAAATTGTAATCTGATCTTAACCCCTGAAGACTTATTTAAGGGAAGACAGAGAATGATATGAATAGTACTAATGCAACACCATTTTTTGCATCCAATCCTTTGTAGTTGATAAGACATGCATGGTTTTAGTGTTATGGGAACCGTTTAATCATTACCATTTCAATTTAACATTTTATTTTATGCAGGAGCACAAATTGTGGCAGAGCATGATAACATATCCCACAATATCAGTGCATACTGTTTATAGTCAACACACAATACCAACAGAATTTCCATCCACTGGCTTGTGCAGGCAATTACAGCAGATGGAAAGTAATAAGATGCCAAAATAACAAGAAGGCAGTTACTGACTAGAAGTGGGAGTCCTTACAATGGGAATCCTCATACAAGTCAACACGTCGTCAACGACGGAAAACAAAGCCATGCTTGTGATACACACTGCAGGTAAATGAAAAATAGAAATTCATGGCAACATGTTTGATTACACTGGTAATTGTGGCCCATTCCAAAACACTATGTAATCTCTTTCAAAATCTATATGGATTTCTCTGTTGTCTCATGAGAATTGTAATAACCAAACAAAGCCAGATAATTGCTTTGGAACAATATGTATTGTGCAAAGTGATTCCCTAAATACACAAACAATGTTAGACATTCTGGAACCTATGAATGATGGTTCAAATTTGTTTTTATCCTCTCGAAGGTAACACTGAGGAGATACATGTACAACTAGATGCATTTTGTGCTCCTGACAGAAGAACCGAGCATCATTTGGACAGAATGACTTCCTGTGTTTCAGTTCTGTTGGCTTGAGGTGTAGCGGTGTCAGCTATATAGAGAGAGAAAAAAGTCTGTGTGTGTGCTTGGCAGTTTGTCAAGGTACTCACTCTGCTGGCTCTAAGGTAAGTCAGTGTCACACAGAGTGAGCGGGTCAGCAAAACACGGTGAAAAATGCTGCGTGAGCTCACCCTGAGAAACTACGTATCACCATGACAACTGCTGGATTTCTTCGAGATAATAAAAAAGTAAATATTCCAATGTGGCAGCTGCCACGTCGTTAACTACTACAATAAATGTCAATGTACAGGTTTAAAGCCATGCCGTGGTTAAGGTTTGGTGAGCTCAGTGGCAAGGCAGTAAAACAAGACGGTACCTATGAGTCTGCGGTCTGGCAGTGAACTTATAAAACCTGTCATATCTTCATAGCTCACATTGACACCTCACTCGGCTATCGCTGCTACCTGCTGTGATGCGCTGACATGACTACGGCACGAACAGACGGCACAGATGGGAACTTTATGTGTGTGTGTGTGTTAGTATGTGTGCTTTTTTGTGACTGCGCTCATGTGAGAGTGAAAGAAAGTCCTATGTGTGCTTGTGTGTGTTTTGTATAGAGTGTTACCACGTCAAGTTTTGAGCATTGACACTGCAGTTTTGCCAGTAAAGACAGATTCTGAAAAAAAAGAAGCAGGTTTGCCCTTGAAATGTGTGGGGTGTATTTGCTTGCGCACATGAGCTATTTATTCAGACACACGGCACAAACACAAATGCACATAGAGATTCAAATACACATATCTTTGATATACTATATAAATTGCAACTGATCTTGACAGCCAGTGATTAGTAAGCATTTTTGTGTATAATAAAAGAGCAGCTTTGATATCATATTCCATCTATCCATCCATTCATTCTCCAAACCGATTGTCCTCTAGGTCATGGGTGATATCACATACCATAAGAAAAAAAAATAATATATATATTTATTTAAATAGATTGATGGGATATTCTATGTGCTTTTTTTACACATAAAAATTATTACTGATCAATACCTGTCAAGATCAGTTGCCCTTTTTATATACAAAATATTTGCATTTTTATGCATTTAAAATCTACTTCAAAAACCAGAGGAGCACGGATACATTGATCCAAGAGAACAGCAGGAAGTCCAATGCTTTCTTACTACTTCCATCTTAGTATTCCACATGCATCACTGCTCCATGAGTCTACAGCCCTAGGGAAACTGAGAAAACTAAAGCTATGGTAAATGGGACTTAAGCTGGTGCTTTAGTCTTGAAGTGATTTTTTTTTTTTTTTCAGTGGGAAAGATTTACGTGACAACTCACTGAACTATAGCATGAGTTTTAGAAGAGTTTTTAATTAGTTTAGTTGTCCAGTGTGTGATTTAAAGAGCTGTGCTCTGGTGCCCCGTTAATTTTGGAACAGTGCTTTAAAACACATTTTAGACCCACTGCGTAATTGATTAAAGATTGATTTCTTCTCCCCTACCCTATCAAACCGAACATCAGTAGGCCTACTAGCTAGAGAACATATAGAATGAAATCTATTCAAAGTATCACTGTTTTAAAAATCACCTTCAGCTTTTATTAAGATCCCATGATCATAACTGGCAAATTTGCTTTCTCAAAGTACCTTCATGTCCTCATCGCTACCAGCCTTGTTGAAGCACAATTCATTAAGGAACTTGCTTGCTTTCACTGGGAAGTAAAAACATCATATTGAGCTCATGAGTGAGCATGCAGACTGGTGTCTCCAAATTGTATTGTGCCCTGGTTTGTCTGTGATTTAAGAAATATGGCTGAGAAAAATGATTGACATCAAAAAGAAACAAGATGAAACATGATTCTTTTTATTGTTAAAGCTCATTTGTTCATTTTGATGGATGATTAGAGAGACAAAATGCTTAAAGATGTCTGACAGTATTACTGTCAGCCTCTGATTTTGATGATCAGAGAGAATATGAGAGAACAGAAGAGGCTGTGATGAATTTATGAGAGAGAGTCTCTAAGCTGATAGAGACTGAGTTGCATTTAGATACCTCTGAGGTTTTGGTTCCCTCTCAAAATGTTATTTGGAAAGTTCAAATGCACCGATGAACTCAACAGACACATACAGAGATGCACAGCTATACACACACACACACACACACACACACACATATGCATGCACATTTTCATTAGCTGGACTGGATACAGCAAAAGAATCTTCCTCACTGCTGGCATTGAATATTTCAGAGTATGGGATGCTTCAGTGTCATAATGTCTCTTGGATGGAGCATTGCACATTCAGTAATGGGGTGTCTGCTCTGTCTACAGTCCCTGCAGCCCTGAACTCAGGCACATAAGGTGCTCTGAAGATCCAAGTGAACTTTGGAATGTTAGCAGATGGTGAACAGGCTACTCAGAACTTTGTCAATATAAATTGCCATTAAAGATAGTGAAAAAAATGACTGTAATCAGTAATGACTTAAATATTGATTCTAACCTGTGTTTATCCTTAAAATCCAATAATAATAGAAAATAATATATATATATTTTTTTTTTGCATTTCCTTTGCTTATGACAACATTTATGTTCTCAGAGCATGGGTGATTCTGCACAACTTGAACATATTCATTGGTCATTGTTGGGAAGGGTTTTTATTGTTGTGATCTTGAAATGTAATTATGACCTTTATAATAATTATATACAGTACTTGATATAGTTTCTGAGACGTCTGTGCAATAAAATATAGTAGTAAATACCCTAGAGGTACTTGGTGTGGTTGGAATTTATGCTGTCATAAATAAAATTCACTATGACAAATAAAGAGGACGGTCATAAAGAATTATGGCTAATTGTCAAGGGTAATCACCCATCACCATGGTGGCTGGATGTACCATCACACCATTAATGGATAAAATGACGTTTAGATTTGTCCACTGTAGTGGATGCCAATCATCAGAGTTCCCATTAGACCTTGCAAATGTCCATACTCCAACAACCGGAGGCTTAAATCCATACACTTCTTTTGTCTCTTTTTCCCCAATGTAAACTTTTGAAATTTCTTCTAGGCTTGATACAGATACGCTCTCCTTTTTCAGACCAGATGCTGTCCAACTTCAATTATTATTCCATCTCATTCATTTAGGCAGTTGTTTCATAAACAAATTGTTTGTTTTTTCTGCTTCTTTCTCTCTCCCCTATGTTTGACCTCAGGCCCTAAGTAGTCATCAGTCAAATAGAAACAATAAATGGTTTTTGTAGCCTACAGGACTCAGTGCTTAGGCAAACTTCTGCAACATTTCAGAAGCACAAATGTCATGTAACAAATGCATATGCATATGACAGCAAAGACAGTGATACATGAATGTATTAATGTAGCATAGCCACACTGTCCTTCAAAGAAGAGCTATGAGTTTGTGCTTTAAGGGGTTGTTAAACACTAAATTATGAAAAAAAAAAAAAACTTTCTGGCCTTGTTAAAATTCACAAGGGACTTTGTGATTAATGTGTGGGGTTAGGAAGTGAGAAAGCGCAATTGCACCATGCCGACATGCTGCTTTAGCAGACATGACTCCACATGGTCCATAATATCTTTCATTTCAAGCATGCTGGTACCCAAAAACCCAAAGCAGTTGCTGAAATAAAAGCATTACAGATTGAGCCTATATAGGAAAGTCCTTACTTGGCAGAAATTTGTAATTTTTTCTGAACCTGGTCTGATAACAATTTTTCAGTGTCAATATTAAAGTGACCCTAAACAGGACATTCACTGAATCTGAAATGAGGGAATAGATTAAATGTTGATGGCCATGCATACCTTACTACTTCTGAAACTTTTTAACTATGATAGAATCAGCAAAGCATCCATTTTAAAATATCATTACTTAATCATGGTTCACTATGAAAGAAAAGCTATTTTGTATGGTAGCCTGTTTCTGCCACGGAATTAAACAAAAAAAAGTTTTATCTCACAATTCAGACTTTTTTCTCGCAATTGCGAGTTTACATCTCACAATTCTGACTTATAAATTGAGATATAAACTTGCAATTGCGAGAAATAAAGTCAGACTTGCTAGATAAAAACTGATATTTTAGACTTTTTTCCTTGCAATTCTGACTTTTTTTCTTGCAATTGCAAGTTTATATCACACAATAACCTACTGACTCTAACTCGCAACTGCGAGTTTGTATCACGCAATTCTGAGAAAAAAAGTCAGAACTGCTCTTTTTTTTTTTCCTCGCAATTGCAAGGAAAAAAGTCAGAATTGTGAGATAACTCGGAATTGCCTTTTTTTTTTTTATTCAGTGGTGGAAACAGGCTTTCATAAATTCTGATCTTTTGATTAAAATAAAAAAAAAAATTAATAAAAAAAAATAATCAACCCCTACATAAACGAAAAGCCATTACATTTACAGATTGAGAAAACCCATTAGAAATTAATTGAGTATATTAGCTTCAGGGAAATGAAGAGAAAAGGAGTTCTGGGCTGATGTCCAACACCAGATTCATATCTCTCTCACAGTCTTTGGTTAGACAAGGTGTCATCCGGAAGATTTAAGGAGCACCAGATCGCCATAATGCATTTTTCTCTACTAAAAAAAAATCAAAAAAAAAAAATCTAAATGGACTGTTCAGTACTAAACCTCAGCAGGGGTATAGACGGGAAAGAAGAAGATTTACTAGCACAGGATATTGATGGATTGTGATGGCAAACTTCAGCATTGATTTTCATCACTGCTTGCTGGATTTTTGGGATTTACAGTATGGCCTGTTCATAGCTGGTGAATTCTGTTCACACAAATTTGGTAAATCTGAATATTTCTTCCTTTATTCATAGCTACAACTGAACAATTCCTCTGTTACACAATAGTGTTGAAGAAGTCAATGTGACCCTGTGTGAAAGATAAAATGTGACTTTACGCTGAAATGCTGCTCTCTTGTAAAATGTCAGTGCCAAATTTAATTGATTATTCTTTTAGTGTAACCCTCAATTGAACTTCATTTGTCGCCAGACTGATTCTGGGGCTAAATTTATGGGTTTTGGAATGGAGTGTGAAATGGTGGATTACATCAGTTGGTTGCTACAAACCTTTATCAGGATAAAACAGTCAGCCAAGCATGAACTGGCAAGTCAATCGGTCACATACTCCATTACAATTCACAGTTTTCAGACATTTCAGTGCAAAATAATGAGCAATGCTGCTTTATCAGAGTATTTGGCCAAATTTACAGAGCGATGCAAAGTAAACATGGAAATGTCAAAAGCTCTTATGTAGATAATCATCCAGAACAATTGTCTAAGAACTTTAATTCTACGTAAATGGCAAAACGAAAACATGTTCAAAGAATAGCTCAACATATGAGTAATGTAAATACCTGTGCCATTTTTTACACCCACTGAGGTACTCGAAACACTAAAAATAAAAACTCAGTAGAAAACAAAACAAAACAAACCTCATTAACTGTTATCCACCAAACCCTCCAGGACGTTTTGCAGCTCATATGGGTTATAACATCCCTCTCATGATCTAGAGACAGTTATTACTGAAATACCAGGTGTAATCAGGGCCTGTTTGTCCCAACTGTCCTACTGCCCTTTCTTTCACTCACACAGATCGTCTCATCTCTCAGAGCAGCTATGATTCAAAGGCAAAGCACACTTCTGAGTTTACTCTAACTCGGAGGTAGTGCTAGTACTGCACACCAAACATGATGCAACCCAAAAGAAACAACAATTAATTCCGAAAAAGAATGAATAATGACATTTCAAAGCATTTCAACAAGTACTTTCATGTTCAAAGCTCAATATATATTTGTAATGCTCCTTGCAATAGCTTTAAATGACACATTGACCTTCAGTGTAAAACTGTAAAAGACCTGCAGAGCAAAACAGCTAAACAAAAGCTGTAAATTATAGTAAGAAATAAGGTATGAGAGGCTGTGCTGTATTATGAATACAGTAGTAATTTCATGACGTGAAGTAGACAATAAAACACAACTATTGACCAATCAGCATCAAGGGCCGAAATTACCAGTTTTAAAATACTGAGTAAAGTTTTTCCAGTATACTTACATAGTTCTTTGCGGGTTGTAATCTAAAGCGTTACCGTTTCATGTTTATGTGTGGTTAATTTTTTTGAGTAAGCAACTGCCATTAACAAGTGTAGAAAACAAAAGAAAGAAAGAAAGAAAGAACAGAAGCCAGAATGATGTGTCATGTCTTGTACATCTGCTGTCAATTTGAATAACTGAATTACAATTAAATAACTTTTGGCTTTATGAATCTTATGAGTCAGACATCAGGACGAAACTGCACATGCGGGACGCCTCATTTTGCAGAACAGACAAACTTAATTACTTTGCAACAGTACACTGCTGCAAAGTTATTATGCATACCATCATTTTAACTTTTTTTTTTTTAATCAGCGTTTCAAAAGCTGAACACTTTCCTTTATGTGACACTGAGTGCTGTATGGATCTATCTGAGCAGCAGGCAGTTGGTACTGGCTGATTATCACATGTGTGTGTGTTATGTGGATGCGTCAGCTGGCTCTGGCTAGAGGCTTTCAGCAAAGTCTTGCATCTTTCGTCAGGCTGCTCTTCTGTGTTTATGCCATGTGATAGTGAGACATGAAGGGAGTTTTTACATAAATCGTTGTTTAGTAGATTCGTTTCACAATGAGGTGATAGAAGGGCAAGCCAATCTTTGTCAACAACAAATGCATAATTATGTTGAAAATATTTGCAAGAGTCATTAAAGCAATGCAAAATTCCTGGCTGTGTGTGGCCAGAAGAATAATGCCTATGATAATAAACCAAGCAGAAAATGCATTTATTGTGAATGTATTTGTTTGGAAATCCCTCACAGCACAAATATGGCTAAAGTTCCAGATAAGCAAAACTGTGTAAAGGGAAATTCCCCTGTTGTTAGAAAAAAAGCTTTGTAAGCTGTTTGTTGTGTAGTTATTAGTGCAACACGACCAATAGTTACAGAATAACAGCTTACAAAGCAGTCTTTGCATGCTTACAGACAGTTTACAGTTTCATGCTTATACATGGTTTAGAAGTTCATTTTGCATCAGATGCATGGTTTTTGCTATGTTTTTGCCTTTTCACAGTTAAACTAGGTTGGTAAATTAAGATGTTGGGTAAGAGGCTGTATAGGGCAGGTATGGTTTATAAGATGTGCTCATTAGCTATGTGTTACTTTTAGAGGGTGTTGCATTCACTGTCTGCATCCATTTATGGAAAAAGTAAGTCTCACAGATATTCAGCGAGCCTTAAAGAGATATTAACCTATTTTTTGGCCATACAATGAAAATCACTTGGGTCAAATGTTGTTTTTGAACTTCACTTTATGACAAATTTTAAATAATAAGTTTAAACATTCTTCAAAATATCTTTGTGTTCTGCAGAAGAAATTAAATCATACAGATTTGGGACAACATGAGTAAATGATGACAAGAATCTCACAGAGGTTCGGCTCTCCAAGGCCATATAAACTATTTTCAAAGTTACAAAGTCAAAATTAAATGAATTAATACAATACATATGTCTGTGTTTTTAATAGTTTGAATTTACCACACATAGATGACAAGTTCTGTTATGAAACTCTAGATGGCGCAGGCTGATGGGTTCTTAACGCAAACTGATGATATTCACAGCAGTAAATGACTTGGCACAAGCTGATTGGTTCATGTTGCATATGCAACCAATAAGCCTGCTGCTTTACATTTAAATGGCTGGTTAGCATTCACTAGAGCAGTTCGCAGCACGCTTTTAGAGTTCCTCTGAAACCCTCCACCTTCCCCAGCTCCACCTGTATAGATCTGCTATGGGGTTATTATATGTTATTTGTGCAGCATCAGTATGTATTAAATACTCACAACACTGTTTCTGCATATGTAACCCTGGACCACAAAACCAGTCTTAAGTTGCTGGAATATATTTGTAGCAATAGCCAAAAATACATTGTGTCAAAATTATAGATTTTTCTTTTATGCCAAAAATCATTACGATATTAAGTAAAGATCATGTTCCATGAAGATATTTTGTAAATTTCCTACTATATATATATATTAAAACTTAATTTTTGATTAGTAATATGCATTGCTAAGGACTTAATTTTTACAACTTTAAAGGCGATTTTCTCAATATTAAGATTTTTTTTTTTATTTATTAAGCTTTCGGATGATGTATAAATCTCAATTTCGAAAAATTGACCCTTATGACTGGTTTTGTGGTCCAGGGTCACATATGTATTGGCAGTAGCAAGTTTCTGTACTTGCTTTGCAGCAGCAGCAATAGTCCTCAACAACAGCAATCAACACCAACAGCAGCATCAGCAGCATAGCAGATCTATTCTGCTAAAACCAAATACATTAACATTGTTATATCCATTACCATGCTAAAATCTTCAGAGAGCGGTCATGATAGAAATCTACATAATACAACAATATACCATGCAAATAAACACAGTCTGTCCTGGCAGTCTGTGTTAGAAGATAAATAGAGATTCTTCTTGTCTCATGTTAACTTAGTGGCTTCATTAATTGTCACGTTATGATAACCTGGCTTAAATAAAACCATCACAGAGACAGACAGTCATCAAATGCAACATTCAGGATTGAAGTAGGATTTAACATTGAAATCACAGATTTAACAGATCTTGTGTCTTGTGCTGTGACAGCCCCTTTAAAATCCATTTCTAGAATGAAAATCAGCTGTTCTGAATTTGTTCACATGGAAAAAAAACCTAATACTGTTGAATAAAAGTCAAGCCTAATACTATTATGTATAAGCACACGAAAAGCACGTAGGGCCCATGAGAAAGGTTTGAGAAGGGGCAGTTGAGACTGACCCCAGAGACAACCAACCATGTTAATTCCCCTTGCTGAATTCAAGCCGACAATCCACCCCCAAGTGGCGTGACACAGGTCTCCACATGACAGATGAGAGCTTAAATCATTCATAATTTGCCCTGTGCAAAAGAAAAACTGAGCGAGAGTGGGATAAGTCTTGGTAAATTTTTGAAGCAAAATAATTAGTACCAGTTGGCCCCTTTGATCTCCCACAAGTGCTTAGTTACCAAATCTAACTGACTCAGAAAAGGTGGGAAACTGACAAAAACATTCTAACAAAAAACAGGCATATGGAGAAATAATGAAATCCCTGTACAGAGCCAAGTAGAAGACTGGCATCATAATAAATTAGAACAAAGCTTGTCACAGTCATGAAAAGGTGAGATGCTCGTTTTCAATTTTATCAGTAAATTAAAATGTAAGCCTCTTGTGTGTGTGTTAGCTGCCATTCTGTGGGTTGGCCATATCTAGTAGCTTAATTCCTCTAGGAGTTAAACACCCACATCTGATCATTGCATTGCCCTCAAAATCGCTAACTGAGTGAGAACCAGCTCTGACTTTATTTTATGCATGAATAAGGTGGATTCAGGCAAATTGGGCCACTTTTGTCATAAAAACAGCTCAATTTTCTTGTTTCTCCCCATTTAAGATAATATAAGTCCCATCCCATTTTGATGTCTGTGGATATAGTGGTTTACCTTTGCAAGTGTCCTTGTGGGTGACATTTTCAAATGTCGCAATCATTTTAGAGTCTGTTAGCATGTGAACGTTTACAAGGATGTACTTCTGTGTTAAATATATACAAGTGCATCTCAATAAATTAGAATGTCGCGGAAAAGTTCATTTATTTCAGTAATTCAACTCAAATTGTGAAACTCGTGTATTAAATAAATTCAGTGCACACAGACTGAAGTAGTTTAAGTCTTTGGTTCTTTTAATTGTGATGATTTTGGCTCACATTTAACAAAAACCCACCAATTCACTATCTCAACAAATTAGAATACTTCATAAGACCAATAAAACATTTTTTTTAGTGAATTGTTGGCCTTCTGGAAAGTATATTCATTTACTGTACATGTACTCAATACTTGGTAGGGGCTCCTTTTGCTTTAATTACTGCCTCAATTCGGCGTGGCATGGAGGTGATCAGTTTGTGGCGCTGCTGAGGTGGTATGGAAGCCCAGATTTCTTTGACAGTGGCCTTCAACTCATCTTGAAGATGAGTGCCAAATCCTGCTGGAAAATGAAATCAGCATCTTCAAAAAGCTGTATATATATATATATATATATATATATATATCAATATTATTAGACTGTTACAGTTAGGGTTAGTAGATTAAGTTGCTATGTACTTGAAGAGTTACTTATAATTTAGACGTTCTACTAACTATATTAAAAGTAAGGTATGAAACCCTGAAATGGTTTACCCTGAAAACCATTATAACTGCATATTTAACACTGATTTTATGCAAGAGTTCAAACAAGTTTAGACACAGTCAATGCTAACTGTTTGTTTTCTCCTCTCTAAATGTGGGTCTTTTAAATTCATGTTCCAGTTCCATTTGATTTTTCTATAGGTTCCGGTCAAAATGTAAAGTGATATGGAAAAACATTTATATGTGTCACGCCCATGGACTGTTTTGTGTTTGTTTTCCTCCCCACGTGCTCCATGTCCTAGTTTTCCCCTCATGTCTGATTGTAATATTGATTCCAGGTGTTTCTTGTTAATTTCCTTGTTTAGTTCCCAATTTAAGCCCTGTGTTTTCCTGAGTCCTTCGTCCTGTCTTATACGTCTACTCCATGACCTATGTGTGTGTTTCCCCGATTTTGTGCAATAAAGACTCTTCAAAGATTCTCCCTTGCTCTGTGCTCCAACACAATAGGCAAACCGTGACAATATGCAAATAACCAAGGTAAAGTAGCATAATATAGAATCTATAATATGATTTGGTTACAGTTTATTTTGATAGTCTACATTCTACTAACTGTAAGTAACTTTGCAACTACATTTCCAATAACTTTCAATAATTTGCTACATGTCAACTCTCATGTTAACTATCATTGTATATCTCAATATTATTAGACTGTTAGGTTACAGTTAGGGTTAGTAGATTATGTACTTGCAGAGTTACTTGTAGTTAGTAGAATGTCTAAATTACATCAAAAGTAAGTGTATGATTAATCATAATTTTAACATGCTATTAAAACAAAGTAATATTCTTAGTAATTTTATTTGAATTTTGTCTCATCTATTTATTTAGAAGGCACTGCCTCTTTGAGGTCTTAGACTAAATGCTTCTGATATGCATATTTGTGCAAGCACGCAGTGCATGTCACATGCATGCTAGTGTCTGTTCATTGTTCTATGATAATTAGTGAACTTCCTTGGCAGTGCATCCCTACTGTTCTCACACACTATGATTCACAATGTGAAGACAAAATGCCATGAATATAACCTCACAGTCAGGACAATGAATCAGTCACAATTCTTGTGTGAAATATTCATTGAAACAATGTTTGACAAACATGTCAGATGTCGTTTGAATGACACAAAATTAAAGACTGGTTCATGGGTGTTCAGTCTCACGTTGATCTGCATAGCATGTTAAATTACTTAAGCCCATCAAACATAACATTTACCAATCAAACACAAAAATAACAAGCAGAAATTGCATTTTGCTAAGCTAACTATACTATGAGCATGAAAGTACACAAGCTGTGTATAAAATATCCTAGAATGAGACAACCATCATTTTATTCAGTACACATGAGAATTTATCTTACTTTGCATATCTTATCTATGGAAGATATGCAAATGTATATGCAACCTTTTTGCCATTAATGCTGTTCACAGGCAGAGAAAAGAAAACATAAGTCTCCATTTTTAGACTAAGCAGAAAGTCAAGTCTCTATAAGAGTAATGAAGAGACATATTCTTGAGTGATTAATATATGCTAAATGTCACACAAATATTTAGTTTGAATGAGACTTTAAGCCAGACAATGTTACAGCTAAAATTACACCAGAAGGACAAAATGCAGAGAAAGAACAAAAGAGAGAAAGACAGAGTTATAAGCTTTGTGTAATCACATCTGTCTCCTGTGTATAATTTACAGTGTCCTGATTACAGCACTGCTCTTATTGGGGTCAAGAAGAGAGGCCTTTACACTTCTATTAACACTCTTAATCTTGATTGAGAGGCCACACTGTTTTTTTCCTTGTTCTTGCCACATTAATCAGACATATTTCAAATCCAGGGGACAACATGCATCTTTTGTAATTATAGTTGGTCTATACGGTTCGTTCACATTAACACAATGCCAGCAACAAAAACAGCCAGATATTTTATTTGCAGAAGATTTTAATAGGCAAAATTGCAGTTAATCCAACTAATCCAAACAAAAGCCCACAATAGCACATGTAAAATACATGATGTTTCAGCACAGTAGCTTACAATAAAAGAGGAAAGATCTTTTTTTTTTTTGTCTCTTCTCATTGTATTGCACAGCAGGGAGCACTTCATAAAAACACATGGTAAAATTTAATATTACAGGTCAATAGGTGCTTGAGAAAAAAATTCTGGCTGCACTGTTTCAAAAAGTGAGTGTGCTTTTAATTATTCATCTGAATATGATTTGATTATTTATAGTGCAGAATGGGGAAGAGTACAGGATCAGGGTGAAAGTGAAATGGCAGAGGTGTAGACATAATGAGATGGACATTTTGCATAGTTTATTTATAATGAGACGTACAGTAGTCAACATTTGAAGTGGATCAAAAATGTTCATTAAAGTTGTCCTAAGACAAGAACGCTTTTAGGTTTTAGGACATCTTTGATAAAAGGTTTTGATCCACTTCAAATGTTGACTAAAGGGCAGATATGATGAGATGCATAGTATATATAAGATATATCGCATGAAATGATGTACTGTATATATAATGAGATGTATGGGGTAGATATAATGTCATGTGCGTATATGATGAAATGTAAAGGGTTACAGATGACATGACACGTCTAATGTAGATATGATGTGATGTATACATTTACTGTATGCATGCTTGAGATGTATTGGTCGATGTGAGATTTGTGATGTAGTTGATGGGATGAATAGTGTATAAAAGATGAGATGAATAGAGATGAGTAGATATGATGCAGATTTGATGTAAAGTGTATATGTATATGATGACAAGTACGGTGGGGCAGATATAATGATATAGAGGAAGATATAATGTGACGTATAATGTGTATATAGATGAGGTATATTGGATATATGATGAGATGTATAGGGTAGTCGTGATGAATAGTGGTGAGATATACAGTACAGCATAAATATGATGGGTAGATATATAGGGTATATGTGATGTATAGTTTTTAAATAAATAGATATATAGGGTAGTAACACCAAAAAGTATTCATGGCTATGACTGTGCATAAGGCAAAACGTGCATCTCCATTATTGCCAAAAAAGTGATTTTTTCAAGTCAGGCTTGGTTATCTATTATCCATTTTATGAACATAATTATGAAACTATAATTAGTTTTAATAAAGGATTTCCGTGATTCTTTCTGTGTAGTCAAACAGAGAAGTAACTGTAAATGGTCTATGCAGAATTCACCACCGTACTAGTACTTCTCACTTTCTCTGCCTCTGAAAAATAAACCAGAAAGTATATATATATATATATATATGATCTTTACTGTGCTACTGAAAAATACATTCTTTGTGGCTTTAATGAATCTTTCATAAGCACACTCAAAAAGGGAAGATGTATAAAAGACACAGAGTATCATTGGTGGCATTGCAGGCATATACACGTATCTAAAGAGAGAAAGTGGAGAGAGTGTGTGAAAGCAAGCAATAGATTAATTACACAGCTGATAAATTCTGCTCTATGTGATTTCCCCCCTGAGTCAGTCAAAGAAACTCTTATCTCTGTCTCTATTATGGCCAGTTTGTGTGTGTGTGTGTGTGTGTTTGTGTTTCAGCATATGCATATGTCTGTCATAATGAAGTGTGTGTGTGTGTGTGTGTGTGTGTGTGTGTGTCTGTGTGTGTGTGTGTGCGCGCGTGTGTTAGATGCTTGGAGGGACCCTATTATGTTGTAGTATGGCTGTGTACTAAACCAATCTGAATTTCCTGCAGTGCAATCTGTCAGTCCCAGCCAAATTTTCACTAGTCTGTCCTCTCATACTCAGCATCCTACACTGAGAAATTTTCAGGTAAAATTAAATTACATGCAGTGCATCTGCAGTTGTCTGAGTAGAATGAATCATTAATGATTGTCAAGTGAAAGCCATGTAGAACCCATACAGAGAGAATTATAAATGTAGACAACTCATGTGACCAGCAATATATGAGATGCAAATGCAGACACAATCCCGTTGGAGCATAAGCTGCAAACAAATGACAATTAGGCTGCATTCCATGAGAAATGTTGGAATGACCACAATTCTGCACACAAGTTCACATAGAAGCATTCTGTTCTTACAGAATCTATAGTATTTAGATTAAATAAAAATAAATAAATAGTTAAATAAATAACAGATAAAATTCTAACTTAATTATGTAATAAATGTACATTTTTGATTTGTCTGATTTATGAATTACATAAACATCAGTTGTGCCTAATAGCCTTATTAGGGCAGTACTAAATAAATATAAATAAAATCTTAATTATTAAAAAGGTAAATATCTTGCATTTTCAGTAAGGGTTATAAAGAGAATTGTACAGAGCTACAGTATAAGCATAATAATTGCATGGACTTAAGCACACATACAGTTCCTGTACACACACAGATCTTGAGGGTAAATACTCACAAATAATCTCACTTACAGTAGTAACTAAACATTTGATTTAAATCCCATATATTGTGTATGAGGCATATTTATATTGCACACAGACACATTTAAATAGTTCAGACGCAGCTCAATTTTGTGCTCAACTCTCCCTTTTGCAATGAACTCTTTCCCATTTTGTCATCTGAATATTATCAGTTCTTCTGCCTTCATGATCTTCTCCCTATTATTTCGCTTTCTGTTGCCCTTTCTCTCTCAAATACATCTCAGTTTTCATCATTGCACCTCGTTTTTCTCTGTTTCTCTATAACTTTCACCTCCTATAAGCAGGGGTGTCCAAACTCGGTCCAAACTGGAGGGCTACTGTCCTGCAGAGTTTATCGCCAACTTGCCTAGTAAGACCTTGATTAGCTGGTTTAAGTGTGTTTAATTGGGGTTGGATCTAAACTTTGCAGGACAGCAGCCCTCCAGCAACAGGATTGGACACCCCCGTCCTATATGGGTAATGTTTTGCTGTCTGATGCGACATATATTTGGCCCCTGATATGACTCTTCTTCTCAGATAAGTGTACGCAATTTAACCGACTGTTTAAAAGAACTACTCATTTCTTTGGGGGGTTTAATATTTTTAACAAATGTGCACCTTTAAAGGGTTAGTTCACCCAAAAATGAAAATTAGGCTGCGTTTTACTCACCCCCGAGGCATCCTAGGTGTATATGACTTTCTTCTTTCAGACGAATCCAGTCGGAGTTATATAAAAAATTGTCTTTGATTGTTCAAGCTCTATCATTGCAGTCAGCGGGTGTTGCATTGCTTCAGTCCAGTTAAAGTTAAAGTTAAATAAAAAGCACCTATCCATAAAAAAAAGTGTCTCACATGGCTCCGGGGGGTGAACAAAGGCCTCCTGTAGCGAATCGATGCATTTTTGTAAGAAAAATATCCATATTCAAAACGTAATAATCACTTGAATCAAAGTTGAATCTAGATTGCACTCACTGTTGTAAACGGAAGCAGTTCCGGGGGAATGACGTATGAGGTCAGCTTTGCGCATGCGCTGCTCAGAAGTGACGCATGCGGAAACGCAGCGGAGAGATCAAAACAAAACAACGGTCAAGAATTAGAAGTACAAAACGAGGATTTGTAAAGAAGAATGTCAGAGGATTTAGATATAAGCCAAGAGGAGAGGGTTTCCTTTGCTAAAGTAAGGAAACTTTGCTTCCTTTGATCCTGTAAACAAACGTTGGTTTTCACGAGACTCGCCGGCGCATGCGCAAAGCTGACCTCATACGTCATTCCCCCGGAGCTGCTTCCGTTTACAACAGTGAGCGCAAGCTAGATTCAACTTTGATTCAAGTGATTATTACGTTTTGAATATAGATATTTTTCTTACAAAAACGCATCGATTCGCTACAGGAGGCCTTTGTTCACCCCCCGGAGCCGTGTGAGACACTTTTTTATGGATGGGTGCTTTTTATTTAACTTATTTTGGACTGAAGCAATGCAACACCTGCTGACTGCAATGATAGAGCTTGAAAGATCAAAGACAATTTTTTTATATAACTCTGACTGGGTTCGTCTGAAAGAAGAAAGTCATATACACCTAGGATGCCTCGGGGGTGAGTAAAACGCAGCCTAATTTTAAATTTTTGGGTGAACTAACCCTTTAAATCTCTATCATTCACAGAAAGGACATACTATTTTCTTTTCACAGCATCATATCACTTCATCAACACTGTCATCTCTTCAAAAAAGTGTGTGAGAGAAGAATTAAAGCCCATTAAATCAGCGGGAGATGGAGAAAAGTACCATCTTCACCATTACTGTCAGAAACAGAAAAATGTCCCTTTTGCATCAGTCCTTCTCTGTTCATTTATTCTCTTTCACCTACAATGTATCTGACTACATTATGCTTTGTATTACACATAATTAACCATAATTATCTGCTATTTTTTTTATGACCACCACATGGCAAAGAGCTATAATTGACTTCTTAATTTAACTTCACTATGCTCTCAAAACTAAAGAGAGAGACAGGAAGTGGGAGAGGAAACAATTAAAAGAAGAAAAGAAAAGTAACGGTGGAGTGGTGCAGACAAAGGGGAGAAAAATAAGTGGAGGAGGAAGAAAAACAGAACGAGTGTCATGTTTATGGTTGGTTTTGTTTTTGTTTTCTGTGTTTCCGTTATTCCTCCCTAGTTAGTTTCCATGGTTTTTGATTAATTAGCGCCACACCAGTTTCTGTTCTCCCTAATTGCATTCCACGTGTTTATAAGCCCTGTCTGTTCCCTAGTTCTCTGTCTGCTCTTATTTGTATTTGTTCGTCAATGATGTGCTACGTGTGTTCCTGCCAACTTTGTGAAGATAAAAGTCTGTATATCGCAATTCACCTACGTTCTCTGCGTTCCTTGTTCCTCGCTCCGTGCTCCTCACAGTAGCATACCTTGAGATGAATAGATGAATATTAGAATATGCGTGAGAGAGAGAGGAGAGACATGAATAAATACTGTTAAATACTGAGTTATCTGAGCTTGCAGATTGTTTGGTTTCTTTTACGTGCTATTGTTCTGTACAAGAACGCTGATAGCTTATGCGCCCTCTGAGGACAAGCGATCATCCATCCATTAATCTTCCGCTGAGCAGCGTAATCACACAAGAATTAATTAACAACTGCACCGATCTAACTTGCTCTCTGCTGCTATGTAGGAACAAAATAGAACCATTGTAAAAACTGTGCATCAGACTAAAGGCCTATTCACAACGGAACGGAAAGGAATCTCAAAACACCAAACTATTCAAACTGCCGCCCACCATAAAACTACAGATAAGAAAGTCAAACACACTGTAACCCAAAACAAAAAGCAAAAGAATGATAAGTCAGAAAGCAAAGACAACAGCAGCTCCATTTCCATGCTGATCCCTGACTCTTCTAGTCAATTGGTGGATGCAATCATTTAATAGCCCCCTCCTCTCTTTTAATACTGAGGCAAAAAAAACTTTTTTGGAAAATGTTTAACATGATCTACATTCACATGAGATGAAAAATCCAGTCATATAAGTAGCCTATGTATGGCCTTTTTTACATGGAGTTTTAATTCATTTATTAGGCTTTTTGTTTTGTTATTTTTACAGCTTGATGAAAGTCAGTCACAGCACCATGATATGTGTTTTCTTTTGTCATTCATGCCCACACATTCTTTCTGGAGTAGATTTGCAGACTCACATGAATAAAATAAATAAGAACATGAATCAAGTGGCCATGAATCAGGTATTCAGCTAATCAGTTGAGTGAATTATTCAATGACTCATTTAGTACACATAAAGACTTCTAAATGACTTTCTGGCATAACAATGTAACCTGCAAAAAGGGCCAAAACACGGAATGTCAAAATAATTAAACCGAATCAAAACCCACATCACTAATTGGTAACTGAAAGCTTTTATATGACGTTTAACGTTGTGTCTGCATACATCTAAGATGACTGCCTCATTGCTGCAACATAAATCATTCCTTATTTAGATTTTTATGTTAATGGGAAAATAGCTTTCAGTGTGCTAGTGTCACCACTTGTTCTGGAGTATGGAGCTGCTGTTGAAGACACATGACTCAAAAGATTACAACTGTTTTTCAAATAGGATAAATCTGCCTCCGAAGGGCACTCCGGAGTGAAAACAATTATATCTGCCATACTAAAGGGTAATTTCTAACCAAGGTGCTCAAAACTGGCCTCTTCAAAGGGCCCTTTGGAATAGAGGATTTTGAAGGGTACAACTGATCGCTCTCATGATTCTTTGTGCAGGTTTAGATGTCAGTGCCTCCTTAATTGGCTCTTCAAGTTGATTCAGAAATGCATTCCAAAGAACAGTTTTTTGGTCCCCTCATCCCTTCGTAGCTCTCACTAAGAGGGTAAGGTATTAGAACATAAAAATGAGCCCTTCAGAATGGAACACAGTGTACATCTGCTTACCAAGTTTTTGTCAGTAAATAAATCAACCTACACATTGTTCTGTTGTCTGACAACATTTCATGGAATGAGGTGCAATGATGCCTTTATGTAAAGACTTATTTGTCGTGAATATTCTTAGTGAATATTTACTCTTGTATAAACAAACTTTAACAAGGTGTCTACACTGCAAGGACAAAACTTGAACATCCTTATTATAATCAACAAAGCTGTCTACACTGAAAACTCTTGACATATAGTCAACAGCCTGTTAATTTTAAAGGGGTCATATGATGTTGCTAAAAAGAACATTATTTTGTGTATTTGGTGTAATGCAATGTGTTTATGCGGTTTAAGGTTAAAAAAACACATTATTTTCCACATAATGTACATTATTGTTTCTCCTCTATGCCCCGCCTTTCTGAAATGTGTCGATTTTTAAAAAGCTCATCGGTCTGAAAAGCGAGGTGTGCTCTGATTGGCCAGCTATCCAGTGCATTGTGATTGGCCGAATACCTCAAGCGTGTAACAGAAATGTTACGCCCCTTACCATACTGTGTTTCCATCATACAGTCTATGGTTTCCATGTGTCCGGCGCGACGAGACCAAGCCAATAAAACCCATTACAAACGAGGCATTTGTTGCATCCAGTGGGGACATAATTACTGATTGTAATGACTTATACTGTGTTTTTACGCTTGCGTGTAAACATAAAACCATGTCTGCATTTGTGATCGGAGAAATGACAAACAATAAGCACTACTCTACACTGCTCAAACTCATGTTTGAATCATCAGTGGCAAATCCTTTAAATATAAAAAACGTACTTACAGGCTGTGAGTCAGAAGCGCCAGACTGTCCTTGCAAAGTTGGAACTGCCCCACTTTATAGAAACATTATGTCCTCTTTAGGAAGGCCAAACAAAGTAGTTTCGCTTTCACAACGAAACACACAGCGGCTTGGGTAAGCAGTGCCCGGCAGATTCGACAAAGGAGGCTTGCGGCAACCACATGTGACGACCCCGGGCTGAACTCTGCTTCGTCCACTGTGAAAGCCGATCCGGCGATTGACAGTGCAAAGCAAGGTTATTATAGTTTTGAATTTTTTAATTAGTTTTATTTTAATATCGTTTTCAAATTTGCTATACAATTCAGTTTAGTTTTTATTAGTTTCATTCATATTTTTGTTAGTTTTCGTTTAGTTTTTATTTTGTGAACACATTTTTATTTAGTTTTTATATAGTTTAGTTTCAGTTTTAGTTTCAGTTTTAATTAAAGTTTAGCAGAATTAACAGATCACTTCCAGAGCGCAGGACAAAGAAAGACGTAGGCATAATTTAACCTTAGTGAGGCAAACATATAGCGACACAAAATTAACGC
>NW_015537973.1:2945089-2959709 GCF_001515605.1 Sinocyclocheilus anshuiensis | reverse complement strand
TTTAGTTTCAGTTTTAATTCAAGGTTAGCAGAATTAACAGATCACTTCCAGAGCGCAGGCCAAAGAAAGACTTAGGCATAATTTAGCTTTAGTGATGCAAATGTCTAGCGACACAAAATTAGCGCATGCTGAGATTGATTAAATGGTAAAAGTATACAAATATATACGCCAAAATGAAGCAGTCAAGCCTTTTTACTAAATAAATCCACACAAGTTGTAACTGTCGTGTCTTGCTCACTTTTCCGTGAACAACTGCGCATAAATCATAACTGGGACTAATGAAATTGAGTAATAGCGGCAATCGCATTAAGGCTCATATTTGAATATGTTCTTTTCATTTATTAAGCGTGTTTATGATGTGATTTAGCCTATGCACATTTGTCTGAAAGCCTGGCAGAGTGATCACAAGATGCTATGCTAAAATTTGGTATTGTTTTCAGAAAGGATGCGCATTCTCGTCTTTTTTTCTGTTAATTATTACGTTGCGCTGCGTGTCTGTTTTTCTTCAAAGCACCAACTTAGAATGCCTAATTTTGGTTTGATTGCTTGTGTTACATGAGAAAATAAATAATTTTGCCTACCTGATGTAATAGATTTAATGCAGGTGCGGTTCGCGACTCTGTCAAACGGGTCTGGTCTGGTACAGAATTAAATTGCTGCTGATGGATAACAGGTCGGGTGTTCTGTTAAGAAGCTACTGCTGGTGCACGTTTAGCCTATTTATTTTTGATAATTATTATTTTATTTCATTTAGTTTTTCAATAACTGTTGTTCGTTTCGTTTCGTTTTAGTTTTTAAATTATTTTGTAATTTTTATTTTATTTACGAAATAGTTTTTTCATCAATCGTTTTCGAAAGTTACGCCTTCTTTCTTTGCATGAACATTTGGGCAGCGTTATGCAAATCTTCCCACACAGTGATGTAGACGTGGGGGCATGTTAGAACAAGCCGTTTTAGGTAGGTGTGGCTGACTCTTAACTTTTATAAAGAATATCTCTTTGGATTTGAGACTTTAGTCTTTGCAACTTTACAGATCTTCTTTATGCACCAAGAGCTTGTAACACTCCAAAGATAAAGGAAAAATTGAAATCGCATCATATGACCCCTTTAAAACAAATATTTTAGTTTTAGTCACTCACTCGCTCACAGTTTGTGGCATGTAGGAGAATGTCAGACATGTAGGAGAAACCTAGTGAAATCCCAACAGGCATTTTTGTGAGATATAGGGTTCTGCTTTATTGAAGTTTAGAATTAATATTTCTCATAGTATATCGAACACAATATACTAGGAATTTAAAATGCCAGTAAAAGCACGGTGGAGTGAATAGCCCCATTGGATCTTTTTCTCTCTTTCCTATTTGCTCAGCTCTTCTGAGATTTGATTTGGGGACCTTTTCATAGTGTTCAATAGCAATGACATTATCCAAAGGTCAATACGATTAACACAAGCCTGGCCGGCGATTTGATTGCCAAAAAACAAGCATGAATTTGATCAAGGTTTATTGGGGAACTTGCAGGGTAGGGGCCAGGTCTCAATCTCTCTACAAGTTTATGAAGGAGACGTTTATCTGTTATTACCCTAGGGAAGTACAAACAGCTGCTGGCGAACAAGAGAAAGACAGCAGAGATTTTCTAACCTGATATAACACCTATCAAAGCGACTGCAGCACACACATACTCAATTGCCTCTATGTTTGGTGTTTAAAGCAGTGAGAATATACTAGGTATGGAATAGTTGAAGGCGATATCTCATTGAGAAAAGTACTGAAGCAGATAATTGGGTATTGTGACAATGAAATTAAAACTGTTCTGGAAACAAACTACTGAATAAAAACTTTACACCATTATTTTCTCCAAAAAGTGCTTATGCTTTTTAAAATATTAATAAAAAAATCTGGGGTGAATGTGGGCTTCCAAACTGGAAAAATAGCAAGAAACGATTTAAGAGATGATTTAAGAGGTCGAGAGTTGCTGTGCCATGAATGGTTAATGGTTAACAAATTTATTTGGACAGCAGCATCAATGTGCTGGCATATTCCTAATAAAAGCCCATGATTTGAGCCCCTTGACATTTAGGGGATCATTTTAATTGTGACATTTTTTTAACAGAAAAGTGTCTGCAAGAGCCAATAATTAACTCCAAATATACACAAACAAATAAGTGAGCAATTTAATAAAAAAAATGTTTAATGAAATCCAGCTTACAAATAGCATGTAGTCACCGAATGGACAGGGAATCCTTCATGCATCAGGAAACAAATACAATTAAAAAACAACAGCTGCTCTCAGCAAACGGAAGTAGAGTTTTTATTTCCACAGTGACAAGTGGCCACAGACAGACTAGATGACTCAAATGACTCAAATGGTTTCCATTGTCCAACCCAGTTGCAGTGTTATCAGCATATTCTTAAAACACACACATACACACAGGATTGTGATAGTCTTCTTTTGAGGACAAGGTCATGAATGATAAACAGCATAGAAAATGGTCTGTTGTACTTTTCTCTCACACATAGTTAGGCACAAATATCTACATAGATAAGTGTGTATACATATGCAGACATCCCTAAGATGACTAAGATATGCATCCGCATAAATAGGCAGTGTTAAATCACTACATTGGAGGACAAATAAAGGTAGAGGATATACACAAAAGGAAAAGGTGCCTGCCTCCCCTGGGACCAATTACTTCCAAGCTCAGACACCACTTTAGATTCTCCACGCATACACTGTCCTTTAGCTCTAAACACACACATCCACACCCACCCACAACAATCATACATAACATAAATTATCCTTGGAAGAAAGGTATGTGAATTTTTTTTACTGTACTATATACTGTATTTTGTTTTTCATCTTTGGAACTCAAATTAAGATATTTTTGATGAAATCGGAGAGCTTTCAGACCCTCCATAGATAGCAATGCAACTACCACATACAAGGCCCAGAAAGGTAGGACATTGTTAAAACAGTCCATGTGACATCAGTGGTTCAACAGTAATGTTATAGCTACGATATTTTTTTTTTGTGCAAAGAAAGACTGACACGGAAGAGAAGAAATTGTTGAATAAAGTTGTTATTTTTGTATTCTCTGTGCACAAAAAGTATTCTCGTAGCTTCATAAAATTACGGTTGAACCACTGATGTCACACGGACTATTTTAACAATGTCTTTACTACCTTTCTGGGCCTTGAATGCGTCAGTTTCATTGCTCTTTATGCAGGGTCAGAAAGCTCTCTGATTTCATAAAAAAATATCTTAATTTGTGTTCCGAAGATGAATGAAGGTCTTACAGGATTGGAACGACATGAGGGTGAGTAATTAATGACAGCATTTTTATTTTGGGGTGAACTATACCTTTAATTCTCACAATCAAATTCATCAGAGCACACACTGCCAAGGTATCAGCTGTATAGATTTCAAACAGTAGCCTTGTTGATGTCTCTCAAATTATCACGATAAACAAATTAGCACAGGGAGGCCACATTTTGTGCGGGGGTGTGTGTGAAAGTATGTGTGCACGTGTAGCAGTTAAAGGTGGTGTTGACAGGTTACCTGGAGAGTGTGTGCATGAGAGCACATCAGAGGTGCACAGAATGAGATCTTGGTGTGTGTGTGTGTGTGGGGCTGGGTATAGGATCTGGAGGACACGTTCTGAGGAGCTGCCAGCATGAACAGAGGCACAGCATCAGAAAAAAGGCTTGAAAAGAAATGCGAAAGAGAGAGAGAAGATATACAGGCAGTGCAATTCCAACATTCAGCCTCTATTCTTCACATCATTGTCTCTCCTTACGGCCCACTCTCACTCTCTCTGTCTTTGTCAGTCTCTGTCACACACACACACACACACACACACACACACACACAAAGGCACGCGCGCGCGCGCACACGTGTACACACAACATTTAAGAGAGTCCTGGCACCATGGCAAAATCACTCAGCAGGTGCTATTAACATGCATGTGAATTAGTGTACTTGAATATTTATAATTCACATTTATGTTTTAAATTATCATTTATAATTTAGGTCCACTACTAAACCACAGCCTTTCTTAGAACAAGCATGGTTAATAGCTATTCAAATACTAGTGTGCTGAATTTAAAAAAAAAGAAAAAAAAAGTGTTTTTGTTTCTTTGCAGGTATTTTGACAGGTATCAGTTTTGCACGTTTTTTGCACATCGCAGCATTCCATGGCTTTGTTGTTTTTCTGAAAGGAGAGTTATTCTGTGAACACAGTAAACACAAATCCCTTTATCCATCAAATTCAGCCCAGATGTTTTTTAATCTGAACACGTTAAGGTTCACTCATTCTCGTTGAATGCTTTAAATAAAAGACTTTGAAAAGCAGAAAGCAAAAATTAACACATCAACCACAATTAATTATTTTAAGTGGGCTATGTCATTGGAAAAAAAAATTAATTGTCTTTGATATTTTTAAATAAAATAATTATCCATTATATGTAAACCCAACTCACAGAGCTCAAAACTCCCTCCCCAGTCAAAAAAATCAGTGAACTTGTAACAAAAAAAGAATCATTTACTTGTAACAAAAAAGAATCAAAACTACACATTTACACATTATAACACAGTGATTGTGAAATGCGGATAGAGTCCCTATTTTGAAGACAAGATCACTATTATTCCATTTGTATTAAAACTAACAATATGTCTACCAAACATGCTATTCATGGTTGTGGAATTGTGTAACTTTAGAATAAACTGGCTGAAGATTATTTAAAAAAATGTCCTTGATCATTTTATTCGGTTTGAACAGAATACTTCGATTTAGTGAACATGCGACAGTATAACTTAAGGCTTTGTGAAAAGATTATTATTAAAGGGTTGGGAAATGTGAAGGTGTGAATGGTGTAAAATAGCCTGGTTAATTCTAAGATTCAGAGAGAGGGTGAAAAAAACTGAAATATTTAATTTAAAATTAAACCTTGAGTAACATTAGAAAAAACGACTTTACACAAAACTTAGCTTTGCCACCACGGGATTCAATTTATATTAACATATTAAAATGGAAAACAGTTTAAATTGTAATAAAATATTCACACTGTATTTTTGATCAAATAAAGGTTGAAATAGACTTCCATAGAGCCCTTTACCCTGACTGAGGACAAGAAAAGCAGGCATTTTAAAGCTTTGCTTGGAGTTAAAAAGAGTATAAAAATAATGAGTGATAAAAGGAAGTAGGAGTTAAGAACTTAACTGAGAGATAATGCGCTATAATTACAGTAAAGCAGTTATGTTTAATTAACGAAAGAAAATACTGAAGCAGTATTAAGCGAGCCACATAGAGTATATATAACTAGTGTCTGATTCTCACAAATCATTTCTTTAACTTGTTTTGAATTTACTCTAATTAGAAGCCCTGCACGGCAAAGTTTATGCAATTATCACCCACTTGTCTCTTTGGAGGTGACTGGCATGAACTTAACATCATGACATTCGGCTCATTAGCTCATTAGCTCATCATCTTTAGTGCCTGCTCAGAAGACCGTCGCTCTGAGAATACAATACATATGCTCTCTTTGGTTTCACAGAAGAAGAAAAAATGACAGAGTAGAGGTGTTTATTAGCTATGCATCAATAAGTAATGGCGAAATTGCTCCGAGAGGCTATGAATAACTCCATTTGGAAAAATCGTGAAGAGTGTTCACACTCGTGGGTGGCCTAAAGAGAGTTGTTAAAGCAAGGTCAAAAACAGTGTTGGTTTTTTATCAGTTATTCAAATGCAGCCTGCACAAATCAACCTTGGAGGACAAAAACGCACACAATGACTGAAGCAATTCAGCAGACTTTGACCAAAAGCCATTTAAGAAACACAAATCTATCTCCATCCTCTTTTCCTTTCCCCTTGCATCATCATCTTCTCCCTCAATCCCTGATAATCCATCCCATTTTCCTTTTTTCACATAAAGCTTTTCATCCAATTTCTAAAAACACGTCCACCTGCATCTTCTCTCTCCAGTTTTATCCATTGCTCTCTCTCCAATTCACTCCCTCTCGCCATCCATCACTGTAAAAGCTGCAAGAGTCAATGAAACTGCAGGCTTATTCCCACTTCACAGACATCCAGGTGTGCTGTACTCCGGTTGTCAATCAAACCACTGTGTGTGAGATTGAAGGACATGCTCTGATCTGCAGCCGTACAGTAAGACCTCCCAATGCTGCGGATGAAGGTCTGGATTATTTTGTTGGTCATTCTGTGCCAATTTAATTTCGCCAAACGTGGCTTTGGCCCACTGGAGCAGGTAATGCTGCAAGATTTACGGTGTGTGAGAACCGGTGTGTGTGCATCCATGTGTGAGCTAAAAGCTCCCTGTGTGATATGTGATTTTAGGGTCAAATCTGCTTAAGGGTGTATAGACTGAGCAATTGCAGGAGTAGGTTTAGAATACTTGAATTCTTTATTTCAGTAGCTTTACTAGTGGAAGGATGTGCTTCATTGGACTGTGACACATGCTAGTAAGCAACATTAATATTGTCAAAAATGTATACTCCAAATCATAATTACAGGGGGCAGATTATCAATTAATAAACACTAATTTCTGCAAGCTGAAATGGCTTCTGCAAATGTATTTGCATATCTCATGTTTGCACTGTTGGTTAGGTTTAGGGTAGGTTGTGTGTTATTTTCCAACTCATGCTCATTGGTAAAATGTGCCTGTGGCAACATTTCTGCAAAATGGTATTGCACTGCTTCTTGCACATGTCACAACACTTTCAAAGTAAAATGCCCAGTGAATAGCCCTAAAAGTGCATTCAGTATCATCCGAAACAGATGAATGTGAATGTGTCCCAATTTTATTAAATTGGTTGTTGCCTGTATTGCAGCAGTTAAAAAAAAATGAAATGTCCAATGACTGGCACTACACTAGACCCTACTCTAAAACTAACTGATAATATCAACAAAAACAATGTGAGGTTAAAAACGTATATACCGAAGCAGTCATTGCATTTTAGCTCCTCTGTCATGACTCATGTATCAAGGGACTAGTAGCCAAGCGCTCCACATTGCAAGTGTACCAGGTGAGCTACCGAGCAAGTTTACTACATCAGAAAAGCCATACTTTTGAAGCTGGTTATGTGAGGCAAGCACAAAAATGTATTATTTACAAATCATGCACTGTATGAAAAGTGTTTTGAGCTCATAAGCATATAAGCCTATTAATCTGTTCCTATAATCATAAATCATGTGAACTGGAATAAAAGTTGTTGTTTTACTGCCGCTAATGAACTGCTGCAAAATGTCCATACAACAGCCAATATATTAAAACACTGCCAGTTTCACGTTTATTTGCTAAACTGAGCTTGCTTTTATTGCCACTATCTGGACATTTCACTTTGAAAGTGTTGCGAAACGTGCAAGATGCAACATAATATAATTTTGCAGAAATGTTGCTATAGGCATGTTTTTACAACGAGCCTGGCTTGAAAAAATAGTCCACTGCATAATTCAAAACAACTGGCATAGCAAACATAATGAACACTGTAAAAATATTACCGTAATATTAAAACTGGAGTCCTCCAAGGTCATTTTCACTACAGTCGATAACAGAGATGCAGGATGGCTCCAGTTGTGTTTTGTATAATGGAACAAGAAGGCACATACAGGCAATAAAAAACTAAGGCATAAAGGATTCACAACATTGTATTGCAATAGTGTAAGCTTGTTCATTATAATGTTATTTTAGGAGCTCATTTACAGCACCTACAGCTTCTGCTTGTTTTTGTTAAATGTTGCCACATGTATAAATTAATCTATAAAATGTTGGAATATTTTGCTTAAAGGGGTCATATGATGCGATTTCAAGTTTTCCTTTCTCTTTGGATTGTTACAAGCTGATTGTGCATAGATAAGATCCCTGAAGTTGCAAAGACTAAAGTCTCAAAACCAAAGAGATATTCTTTATCAAAGTTAAGACTCTGCCACGCCCCCCTAAAATGGCTTGTTCTAACACGCCCCCACATATCTACCTCACTATGTGGAAATATTTGCATAATGCTGCCCAAATGTGCACGCAAAGAAAGAAGATGTGGTTTCAGTAACCGCAGTTAGTGTTGAAGCAGCCACATACAGATTGGTTCTATGCAGTCAATCCGTTTTGCAGTTCTTTAAACTGTTGTTTTCGCTTGCAAATCACTGTCTTTTGGCGAAAAAAACGTGCCAAAAGCATAAGCGCGGAAAAATGGAAGTCAGAAGAATGCAGATCATATTTATTTTGTGTTACCATGAAGCTGCAGTTTCACAATACATGAATTACACTTATGAATAACAGTAAAATGCTGCAAATAAATTTTTCTTGCGCTTGAAACGCGATTTACACCTTTACAAAGCTTCTCTTGCGCATGCAAATTTAATTTACGCTTACAGTCTTATGTACACTTCCACAAATATTACCCTGCGTATGCAAATCTTTTTGACGTCATTCTACCTTCATAAGTAAAAGAGAATTATGGGTAAACTGAGAAACCTTGAGAGTCCTAGTGAGTCTGAGAGTGTAAAGAGATGGTGATGTGAGAAGAGGACCTGGGGGTAATGATCGAGAGAGCGAGGAAAGGAAAAAAGAGAGGTAAAACCCCATCATGCCTGTGGCCCAGATGTCTGTCTTTTATTTAATTTACAGCAGGGGAATCACATCTCTGCAGAAAGCAAATGAGAGGACAGATTATTAGCAAGAGGGGGAATACATGGACTGCCATTTTATTATATGCAGTGAAAAAGAGAGTAAAAGCAATGGTTCATTTTAGACATCTAAATAATAGAATGACAGCAATTATTTTAGCCTACACCGAATATATGAAATATGTTGGCACATTTTATTTTGCTTTCAGCTACTCTCAGTTCTTTTTTTTACTAGGTTTAAATTAATTCCACAGAATTCCACAGTCTGCAGATTCTGATTATGTATATTTTCTGATTATGTCTGTCCATTTATTGTAAAAAAAAAAAAAAAACATTTTCGAAGATTGTACGATTTTCTACAAATATTTGATGAGAAAGTACCACAACATACATTAAATTCAGCGTTGAACATTCAAAGTTGGGGTTCTTTATAAACTAACCGACAATAAACAAAAATGTAAAAACGTGAAAGCCAAAGAATAAAGGACAAATGGCTGGTAGACACCGGGCAACTCATACTCTTGTAATTTCACTAACTTGGCTTGGATATTCCTCTAAAACATTAGCACATTCTGATATGCAGATTTAAAGATATCTGCCTTTTTAGTCCCAGCTGCTGCTGTCATTTTCCGCTTCATTTTCCAGCGTTCTCTGTAGAAACAAACAACTGAATGGCCCTTATTTGCCACTTCAGACCTGCTGAGTGAGTGATGCAATCCAATTTTGTATGTAGCCTATTACACAGAGACTGAAACTTTGAGACTGAATTCCCGGAAGGATATCTACCTTTTATCAGGCTGCCATCTGCCTGTCCTGGTCATTCTATAGCCAAACGGGTCAGGAAAGAGCACCATTAAACTGATAGAGCCGTGCAAATTTTTAATGCCACTGTCATTTTTCTTTCAGATCAGAACTGAAGCAAAACAGCTGCTGTTACTTTAGAACTCAGAGAAAAGTGATGTCAGTGGAAATGGAATATCATTTCAGTGGAAGAGGAAGTCATTAAATTATGATTACGAAGACAAGCTATTTTTTTCTTTGGAATAACATGCACCAGTGAATCATTCACAAGAATGTGCATTAAGAAAGTAAATGTGGTGAAATTTGACACCACATTGAAACTTCTAAATAAACCCATAGGATGGAAATGCAAACTTCCAGACATACGTTCAGTGATAGAAGCTGTGAAACCATTCCAATTCGAAAAGTTGTGTTAATAATTATTGATTGGATGCTAGCTGGAGATCTGCAGTTCTCTGCAAGATCAATAGATGTGAAGAGCCACTATGGAGTTTCCTTTCTATCTGTTTTATCTGATCTGTAATTCTCTCCTCTCTGGAAAGGCAGTAACTTAATGTTGAGTACCGTGTGAGGCTTCTCGCTCAACTGAACAGACAGGAACTCTGTACCAACTTTAAATGAGATTGTACCATTAAATCAAGTCTGAAGTCAGTGTTAAACTGCTGAAGTGTTTTGAACCATGCACTTTGTTGTGAACTGAAGGTAAGGGTGGGCTTTTCAGATGAAAGTTTAGGCAGACTTCATGTTGACAAGCTTGCATTAAATCACAAACCTTTTCCATGTGGTTGTACATCGTCAGTGTCTTTACGTTTTTGTCAAAAATTGTCTTGCAAATCTTGCAAACCTCACAAATTGCAAACAATTTGAATATAAAAATGAACAAACAATGAGATGCTTACAAACAGAGTGACACTGAATTTATGCAACATAATCATAACACGGATTTGTAATTATATAAAGTACAGGAGTTTTAAATAAAAACATGTCTAATTAACAGCAAACACGATGAGCTTATGCAGATTTTTCCCTATCTGTCTGTTAATCATCTTTCCATTCTGGTTGCCAAAACATTAATTCATCCATTCTATGCAGCAAGAAAATTCAACGATTTGCATATGCAAATATAAAGTTTGCAGAAACTCAATGATAAAATCCTCCTAATTACCCAAACTTGGCACAACCTTTTTTTTTGGGATACATGGTTGTTGCCAAAACATCAAAGAAGAGTGGACGTGTGCAGACACACTTACAGGCAGCACTTACTCAAACATGACACTGTTTGACCTGATGAGAAATTCATATCAAAGCTTGTGAGCATGTGGTCAAATTTCACATAGCAATTAAAGCAAATAAAAAATGATCTGTTTTCAAAGTCTGTTCTCTGCCAGGTCTGAACCCAAGAACAAAAATAAACCACAAAAGCTATATGTGTGATAAAACTGGCAAATATTCAAGCAAATAATAATAATGAGTATTTACATAGAGGCATGTGTTCAATAGGAGCTCCTGCTGGGGTAAAGCAATGTGTGTTTTCAGATCAGTCTTAATGATGGAAAAAAGGGAAGCAGACAGAGACAGAAAACAAACAGAGACTCCAGGGTAGCTTGATGTGTTGACAATTGTTGAAGGTCATGAAAATTGATAACTGCATTTTTGCCGTGAGAGTGAATCAACATTTCTATTTCTATTGTTTTTGGGTAGCCTGGGTAGTTGTTTTCTTCCACCAATAAAAAATACCATAGCATTGCTATGCTTTTGGACATGGTTCCATGGTATTATCACACCTTTTGTACCATGATATTCTTTAAAGTACTCAGGTAAATACCATATGGTTGTATTTTATAACCATGGACATGGTATATATCAAAGTACTTTGACATTACCATCTGATACATCCCTGTACCATGGTACCACCACATTTTCCTATTCTTCACATTTTTTTTATCCTGTGTGAGTAAATTTTTTCATAAGACATTTCCTGTCAAGCTCAGGATACGCCATGAGAAAGTAATGGGATTATTTTGCTGAAAAGAGCATGTAGGTATATATAATATTACTACTACTCTCAAATTAACCTTCGCTTGCCACTTGCCACTGGAAAATAGGTCTTACACTTTAGATGTTATGCTGCGTGTCAAAGCTCATAAGGTGCAAGTGTGCTCAATAAACTGCACGTCCTCACTTGAACACTCACATTGCTTTTAACACAATTTCTTTTTTAACTTTGTACTCCTTTTACATTCTTTCATATTTCATGAAGAAGTGGCACAGCAATGAATCTATTTTATAGAGGTATACTGGAGGTATACTTTGTGCTCAGTAGAGGTGAACTGTCTGTAACACTGTGAACTAGAAGTGACGAGAAAGAATTTAGGAGACTTCTGCCATCACTTATGGTGCCATCATTTAAAGCCAGATATCAGTGACTTTATTTATAACAAACTAAGAAAAAATTAATCATATAAATACTTCTACTTTTTGAACACTTCATTTGGCATTCTTGGCAAAACATTTTAAAGTGATTGGAATAATGTACTATAAATGATGCAAATTATGTGTCATTTTATACATAGGAAAATAGATTTTGCAGTAACTGTGCCATGCAGTCTTGAGACAATTATTTATCATGGTACTATTGGACTACTGGATCAGCGCTACTATGGAACAAATTAATTCTCAGTTATCAGAAGCAGGTTTCAACAACCCTGTGTAAACACAATGTTTAACCCTTTATATGTTGGAATAAGCCTTGCTACCATTAAAAAATATATATATTATAATAGTCTGAATCCTTTCTGATAAAGCTAAAGGCATTAGACGAGACAAACATTTAATGCTATTTAATAAAAGGACATCCGTCCACCCCTCTTGACACTAATAATCTGTAAAGCGGAGTGGTCTGAATTTAGATTACTGATTAAATTCCATCTGATGTACCATTGCTTTGCATAAATTTCTATAAGCCATTTCCTTATCAGCAATCTGCCTTTCCACAAGCGTATTTATATGCCTTCAATGTACCCTGGGTAATGAATAGATAATTTAATGCATACAAAGGTATGCACTAGAAAATGTATTCATCATAGGGTGATATATTTTGTAATAAACTCATTAACCATGTTAAAAGAGCATTCAAATACTTGCTCTAAACGTAAAGAAATTACAATATTAAACCCTCAAATTGCATCCTGCACCTATTAAAACTTCAGAATGCATGCTGGAGAATACATTAATTTTAATAAGCCAAACAGCTCCCTGCAGCTGAAAATGCAGTAACAGCATAATAGAATTTCACATTGAGCTAAAACTGCCACACAAATGAATGTCAGCACCAAGGTCAGCGGCATTCAGCTGCTTACCCTCATTCAAGTGATCCAAGAAACCAAGCAGTCATATAAGAACTCATAAGAGATTGTAGAGATGTAGGCATCAACCAAGTACATCAATGTGAACTTGCTGTATATGGGATTAATATAAATTCATGAAGCATGGAGGTAACCTTGTCATCGTGATGTCAATTAATTATAACAAAGGAAAAATCCAAAAGGGAAAATTTACATGTAGATACAATTTTACCTAGAGTTGGGGACAAGCCATTTCATGTTAAACTAAGAAAATGTACATCATGTGGTATCATCTAAATTAATTAATTCTACTCAACACAGAAATAATATTTAGCATCATTGAATCATCCTAAATTTAAGGATTGGATCAGGTAAAAATGGTTCATTTTACAGTGTACACACATAATACATATGCATGCAGACACATACAGAGGACAGCATATGCTTAGAATGGGGGCCACTTCTGACAACAGTGACAGCAAGGGAAAGAGTAAAGTGGCATATCCTTGACCCTCTTTTCCATATTTTACATTCTCCACTTCCACCACCTGGGATGTAAGTCTGAAAGAGCATGAGTGTACATGTATGTTTGAGTCACACCACCTGTCTGTTTTGTGTATTTAAAGGAACAGGTCACCCCAAAAATGAAAATCTGCTGAAAATGCACTCACCCTCAGGCCATCCAAGATGTAGATATGCTTGTTTCTGTAACAATTCCACTGAAGGTGAGTAGTAGATGAACCCAAGTGCAGTTTTATTAAGCAGAGTGTAATCTAAAATACAAACAAACAAAGACTTGACTTGAAACAAACCACTTGAAACAGACTTGACTTGGAACAGACTTGACTTGGCATGGCATGAACAGACTTGACCAGAGACAGACTTGGCATAAACAGAAACACCACCAACTCACCAACAGCAGGTTACACGGTTCAAAGCTAGACAAAAGCAACATGAGGGATATTTATATCAAACAATTTCGGCCACTTGACAAGAACGAACCAATGAGAAACATGACACATGACTAAGACAACCAATGAGAACATGACACATGAACCAAGGAACCAATCAGAACATAACACACAGACAAGGGTAGCACATTACATTATCACATGAGGGGCAAGGAACACATGACAAACCAGGAAACTAAACTAAGAGCATGAATACAAAGCAAAAGACACGAACACCAACACAACCCAAAACAAACCCTGACATAACCCCCCTCTAAGGGCGGCTCCAGACGCCCTAACAAACCACCCAAAATAAAACACAAAATGTCCAGGAGGGTGGTGGAGCAGTGATGGTCTAGGGGGCGGGATGGGGGGCCAGGCCCGTTAAAGGGAACAGGACCGAGATCATAGAGCAGAGGCAGGCTTGAACCATGAAGCAGTGGTGGGCCTGGACCATGGAACAGTGGCAGACCATGGAACAGGGGAGGACTTGGGCCAGGGAGCAGTCGCAGACCGTGGAATAGTGGAGGGCCTGGGGCATGGAGCAATGGCAGACCATAGAGCAGTGGACCAGGAGACCACCAGGTCAGAGCCAGCAGAGCAGGAATCCAGGGTGGAGCAGGAAGCCAGGGCGGAGCCGGCGGTGCTGAAGACCTCCACAGTAGAACAGACCGGGCCGAAGATCCCCACGGTGGAGCAGATGACCCCTTCAGTGGAGCCGATGGCGCAGGGAACCACCACGGCGGATCAGGCGGGACTGGAACACAGAGCATAGAGAGGTTAACAACGGCCTCTACGGCCGTAACAGGACAAGCAGAGAGTTCATGGATGAACCCCTTGGCAGTCCCAGGTGAAAAAGAAATATATTTAAATTGTGCTTTTTCAGACAT
>NW_015537973.1:2944539-2944845 GCF_001515605.1 Sinocyclocheilus anshuiensis | reverse complement strand
AGGCCTGATTCAAAAATCTCTATAACAGAGGTGATACAACATGAAAATATACTTACTATTCCTTTGCTTGTCTCTGCACTCAGATTTCAGTTTGTCTTCTATAGCAGCTGATCTGAAAAACAACAAATATTAATATTTCACACACAGACAAAAAAAAATATATATATTTTTTTTCTTTTTAAGAATGGCAGTACGCTGAGAACAATGTACCTGGTGGTCGGTAATATAGTCAAAAACCTTCCCAGCCTCAGCAGTTTCAGATGTACTGTATGCTCTCATATAAGCAACCCTTCTTACAATTTAATC
>NW_015537973.1:2943945-2944529 GCF_001515605.1 Sinocyclocheilus anshuiensis | reverse complement strand
TGTATTATAAACATACTACTTGAATTTCAAGTATATTTTTAATACATTTAATACTACGTCTTTTTCACCTGGGGTGACAGGACAGGCAAAGAGTTCATGGACAGCCTCCATGGCTGTAGACGGACATACTATGAGTTCATGAACAGTCTCCTTGTCCGTGACAGGACAAGCAGAGAGTTCATGAGCGGAAGCCACCTCAGGAGGTTCTGCAGCGGAAGCCGCCACCTCTGGAGGTTGAAATATCATAATTGACTTGAGGACATTTTAAATTAGTTAAAAATGCTCACAAATCGGCCATATCATACAGAATGGGGTTTTCTGAGATCGCGAGGATAAGCTTCTCTCCCATGTTGCCGTGTACGATCATAATAAAATTTCCGTGCGACTACCACTAGGGGGCGAATTCCGACAGTCGTGTCCGATGTCGTGTGCAGTGGAAAGGCGGCTTTAGGGGAAACTAGTATGATATACGGGGCATGACAAGATTCTAGCGTGGAGACCGTGAGATGTGAGCAGGCTCTGGATTAGCAGACGTGACGTGAGCAGGCTTTGGCTTGGCAGGCATGACGTGAGCAGACCCTGGG
>NW_015537973.1:2937360-2943667 GCF_001515605.1 Sinocyclocheilus anshuiensis | reverse complement strand
GAGCTTCGCATGCGTTCAAATATTTGAACTTGAGCGACTACACCGTATGCGACACGCCGACCGGATGGGATGTATTCCAAAGTTGTCCAATCAAATCAGTGCCAAGTTGAGAATTATAATTGTTTTTGTTTATCACATTTTATTTTGTTTTAAAACTTAAAAAAATGCATGATTATTGGTGAATAATAAATTGGCAGACATGAAGTGAACAGGTTCTGACTTGGTAGATATGACATGAGTAAACTTTGTCTTAACTGGCATGATGTGAGCAGGTCCTGGAGTAGCGGGCATGACGTGAGCAGGCTTTGGCGTAGCAGACGTGACGTGAGCAGGCCCTGGAGCAGCAGGCATGACGTGAGCAGACCCTGGAGTAGCAGGCATGACGTGAGCAGACTCTGGAGTAGCAGGCATGACGTGAGCAGACCCTGGAGTAGCAGACGTGACGTTAACAGGCCCTGGAGTTTCTTCATAGGAACAGTTTTGGAGAAATGTAGCATTACATAACTTGCTCACCAATGAATCCTCTGCATTCATATTTTATCAAAACAACAACAATTTGAAGTTAAAATATTAATTTATTTGTTTCTTAGAAATACACAGCTTTACACAACAGATGTGTGGATTATTGCGATGTTTTTATCAGCTGTTTGGACTCTCATTCTCACGACACCCATTCACTGCTGATGATCATGCGGTGAGCAAAAGATGTAATGCTAAATTTTTCCAAATCTGTTCCAATGAAGAAACAAACTCTACATCTTAGAGTGCCTGAGGGTGCAAATTTTTATCATAGGATGAACTACTCCTTTAAGATTTGCATGCCATGTTTTTGAACAACAAATAAAAATTGACATCCCATCTAGAAATCAAAGATCTTTTGGGGTGTAATGCACCACCACACATATACTCCAGTAACATGCTTAGACCTTTCAGAGAGAAAACAGCAGACTCCAAGAAGCGGTTTGTCATGCACAGTGTTGGGCAGTAACGCATTACTTAGTAACGCGTTACTGTAATTTGATTACTTTTTTAGTAGGCTAACTGAGTAATTTAACGCGTTATAATTTTCAAAATAGTAATTAGAGTATAGTTACAAGCCGAGGTCTCTATACGTTACTGCCACATTACATTGCTGATAGAATGCAGTGTTTTATCATCTAGACTGTAAAAAGTGCGGCGCGGGACAAGATGGGCGAGTGCTGGTGCGGGCGGGTAGACACTCGTGTGTGTGCGGGATGCGGGAGAATAAAATGATTTACGGGACTGCCGCAAAATAGAAATAGGCCTACCTAAACATACAATATCTAAAATAAATAAATTGTTATTCATCTATTGCACAAAAACAACAAGAACTAATATAGCCTAAAATAAAAACGATTAACAGGCGCAGCTTATAGGCAGAGTTTCTATTTAGGCTATAACACGCGTTTGCTGCGTTGAGCAATGTTGATTTCTGGAACGCAATGGCCAGTCAGGAGTGCAGTGCTGAAATTTGCGTGCTCACGAATCCTCTGTAACACGAATTGTAGACATTATGAAAGATGCATTATGCATATATTCATTGTGTTATAATAGAGCTTTGTGAGATTGTGATGAACTCAGATGTCATCTTTTTAGAGATTATAAAAGCAGCGCTATTTGTTGGCATTCTGCCATGCCAAACTATGTACGCTGCAGCCTGTGCTTGCTTTAGTTAAAAATAACAGTGTTTTGTGAATGTTGATGCTTTAATAACAAATATTTATCGGGAGCTTTTATGCAGGGATTTCATGTAAATTTCATGGATGTAGCCACAGAAAAAAGTAATGTAACTAGTAATGTAACATTACTTTTTAAATAAAGTAATCAGAACAGTAACGTGATTATTTTTTTAAAGGAGTAGGCCTAATCAGTAATCAGTAATTTAATTACATTTTCAGAGTAACTTGCCCAACACTGGTCATGCAGCAATAACAAACACTCAACTCAGATCAAGCAGATTCAAGTAGGTGCTTAAGCATCGGAGTTAAAGCAATGCAATTTCAGCAGCAAGCACATGCAATAATAAACAGCAGTCCTGTCTGTGTGATTAAAGAAGTTGTGGGTATTGATCTGAACAATAAGGAAAGGATGTGTGAGTGACATGATGAACTTCTCCACAGAACAGCTCATGCATATAACATGTAGTCTCTGCCTGTGTTCACAAAATCAGTCAAACGGCTCACACAATCACTGGGATAAAGAGAACCTTATTTCCAAACTGACCAATTAGAGGTATAACAGGCTGTTTAGACAGTCTGAATTTGGCTTTGGCTGAATATAGATGTGGATGCAGAATTTATTTGAGGCATTGCTCATGACCTCATAATATCCGATTGGCAGTGCAGCAATATTTATGGTAGAATGAAACAGATTTATTTAAATATTTATTCCAATTTGTTACTTTAAACGGAATGCATTTCAGATATTGAGTTATTGTGATATGGCCTGAGAAAAATTTGCTTTGGCAATTGTCATTGCATTGCAATATACCTACATAAAGCTTGATTACTTCTGACATATTTTTCAGTTAGTGCACACTGAACTGAATTCTGAACCTTACAGTCCAGCATCATGAATATGCCAATAAATATTCTTGCTGCAAGAAGATCAGCAATCAACCACTTCAAATCAGCCAGCAAACCTGGGGCAAAGTCACACTGAGTCTGGTGCTTTCCAATCAACTAACATGGTGAGGACTTAAAATAACCAGACAAGGTCCCTCTGATTCCCATCTGTGACTCCCTATAATTATATTCTTAATTATATCAGTGAATTAACTGCTCGTTTTTGATATGCAATTAAACAAAGGCATGACTTTGGACAAAAAAAAGAGACAAAAGGCTCAAACAGCAAATTTATGTATCAAAAAAATATTGAAATATTGACATATATTAATTATATTGCCTTATAATCTGGCATAAAGGTGCAATAAAACAAAAATGCAATACTGGAAGTTTTAAAGGGGTCATATGATGCTGCTAAAAAGAACATTATGTGTCCTCTTTTGGAAGACCAAACAAATTAGTTTCGCTTTCACAACGAAAAACACAGCGGCCTAGCGTGAGGGGAAGCCCCGGCTTAGCGTGCGCTGAGGCCGGGATAGAGTGAGCTGAGGCCGGGCTAGCCACATGTGACGGACCCCGGGCTGGATTCCGCTTCGTCCACGGGTGAAAGTTGATGTATTCCCTCAGCGACCAGCACAGATCAGCTCTAGGCATGACGAAGCGGATATCGTCCTCTTTTGGAAGACCAAACAAAGTAGTTTCACTTTCACAACGAAGCACACAACGTCTTCACGACATGGCTGCAGCGTCAACAAAACTACAGTGAGACTAAAAGTTACACCTTCTTTCTTTGCGTGAACATTTGGGCGGCGTTACGCTAATCTTCCCACATTATGAGGTAGATATGTGGGGGCGTGTTAGAACGAGCCGTTTTAGGTAGGTGTGGCTGACTCTGAACTTTTATAAAGAATATCTCTTTGGATTTGAGACTTTAGTCTTTGCAACTTTACAGATCTTCTTTATGCACCAAGAGCTTGTAACACTCCAAAGAGAAAGGAAAAATTGAAATCGCATCATATGACCCCTTTAAGTAATTTCTCAGACCCAAGTTACCAGTCCCTATGGGAACATGCAAAATTGTTCCCTTTGACATTATTTCTCTCTTTCTCTCTCCCATCTTTTCTTTCATCCTCTATACTGTCATCACCCATTAACTTGCAAGAAAAGGAAAGATATGACAAACTCACACATGGGTCTGATTCCATGCTTGCTCTCTCAATCATTAAAAGGCCTCTCTTTTTCACACATTGCCCTTGTCAATCCTCCAGAGCTTTCTAATGAACTGGTTATTCATATATACCCCTACTTCTACCCTGCCGCTTTCATCTCGGCTCATTCTTACTGCTCCTTATTGTGCATCAGGCTAATAATATGCATGCATCTCATTCGCATGACATTTGTGATTTTGGAAAAGTAACGTCCTTCAAAACAACAGCAGAGAAGTCTTAGTGAGTATCCAGTTGGGAGTTTCTGTGCAGTATATAACAGACTAGCAGTGAGGGACAGCAGTCTCAGTAGGGGAATGTCTATTAACTTCAAGGCAAGCTGTGTATCCTGAAGAGTTTCATCTGTGACTGCCAATGTAAAATGGACTAGAGGGGTAAAGGGAACCAGGATCCATAATTCAAGCATTTGAAAACTCAAACATCTCCTGATGTGAAATGAGATCGTTCGCCAAGGGTGGGGAAAATTGGGTGCATGACGCAGCAGTTGGTTATTTCCAAAATGCAACGGCCAGTGCGGTTTGCAAAGAGACTGGAATTGGTCAGTTAGAGACATGATTAGTTGTGTCCAATTCAAAAGAAATTGCATATCACACACAAAACACAACTTCTAGGAAAAGAGTATTACAAAACTTGCCTGATGGTGCCACTTTAAAATGCATGAATATTTCAAACAAATTAATAAATCAAGCCGTCTACGTCCTTCATTTTGCAAATAGGAAAACTGGTTACATACTGTAAATAAAACTTTCCTGCTGTGTTTTTTTGTGTAAAATCGCTGGAGATGGGCAGGAATAGTTTCATATTTAAAGGTGGGGTATGTATTTTTTCAAAAACGCTTCAGAAAACTGAGTCGGGTCGAGTACCAAAACAAACTTGTAGTCAATCAGCAGTAAGGGGCATGTCTACTCATGATGTGGAGGAGAGAGCGCTCAGTGCATAGGACGGACATTAGCCGAGCCAAGTGACAACAGAAAGATAGAGATGGCGGATAAAAAACAAAAGAGGAAAACATCTGCGGAACAAAAGAAGGCTTACGATAAGGCAAGAAGTAGGACCCGTATAAATTTCGGATCAGCTTTCCAGCGCTGGAGAGAACTCAAGGAGCGGGAAGGCCTGCGATCGGATGCCGAGGTTGCTTTGTTTCTTCTCGATAGGTGAGTAACATTGGTTTTGCTTTGTTTCACAGAACTAATATATGCTGGCTTTTGTTTGAATATGCTCGTGTGTCATGTTCGCTTGTTTGTTCATCTGCAATCATATTGTTGTTCCCTTCAGCTGTGATAAAGACACATTCATTTCCACACCCTATAAGCCTGGAGCGCCTAAACCTCCTCCACTGTCTGTTTCAAGCATCAGCTCCCAAAGTGTGTCCGAAAAGTAAGATAATATGTTTAATACAGCAGATAATACAGCAGATTCCGCCATAATCGATGCCAGGGTTGCGTACGTATGTGTGGGGCGGAGCTATCAAAATAGGGGCGAGACCCTTTTGGAATAGGGGCGTGTTTGTTTTGGTGATTTGAAATATCAACATTGGCTACCAGAAATCACTTACCCCACCTTTAAGTAAAGTTCAAGTATATTTTTAAGTATACTTTATGTAGTAAGTATACAAACACCAGTGTACTAGTAGTATACTTGTATGTGTACTATTTTAATACTCCTTGGGACTAAATTGGCCCACTTTCTATAAAAGTACAGTTCAGTAAAGTGTCATTAATAAATCCTTACATCTTTTGCCGTGTTTGTTTTGGTGATTTGAAATATCAACATTGGCTACCAGAAATCACTTACCCCACCTTTAAGTTCCTAAGAAGGTGAATTTCATTTATACTATTACATTTATATTACCCAACATGTTCAGTTCATAATTCATCCAAAAATAATAAGATTAATAGTAAAAATAATATATAATAATGAAATAATATAAAATTTTATATCATATAAATATATAATTTATATATCATCACATATAAATCCCATTATTCTAAATATTAAATTACTTTTTTGGTATCACTTTACAATAAGGTCATTAGGTAACTGTCAGACTTAGGCTGGCCGCACACTAGACGATTTTCAAATCTTAAATCGTTTTAAAACCATGGGAGACCACAGACATGAAGACAGTTCAACCGATTTTTAGCCTTATAATCCTCTGAACGCACACACTAGATGATTCGACCAGACCACGAGACCACACACTTGTTGATTGTAGGAACAATTTCAAAGTGACACGTGATATCATATGGACACTCGCGAGATCAAATGTGACTAGAGAAGAAAAACAAATAGAGGACAATCAACTTTGTCAGCTGGCTCTCCTGGCGCGCGTTCTGTTTCACAGTGAAAAACAAAGTATAAAAAAGAATATGGGTGATGTTCTCTGCTTTCATGGCATGTTTGTGGCTGCCAAATTTCAGCTATAGAAGCACGCAACATCCGGGAGACGCTTGCTCGCTCTCATTGGCTATCGCGGGTATCACGTCAGAGGCAGCC
>NW_015537973.1:2918897-2936726 GCF_001515605.1 Sinocyclocheilus anshuiensis | reverse complement strand
CGATTTTCAAATCTTAACCGATTTTAAAACCATGGGAGACCACAGACATGAAGACAGTTCAACCGATTTTTAGCCGTATAATCCTCTGAATGCACACACTAGATGATTAGACCAGACCACGAGACCACACACACTTGATGATTGTAGTAGGAACGATTTCACAGTGACATGAGATGTCACGGACACTCGCGAGATCAAACGTGACTAGAGAAGAAAAACAAATAGAGGACAATCAGCGTTGTCAACTGGCTCTCCCGGCGCGTGTTCTGTTTCACAGTGAAAAACAAAGTATAAAAAAGAATAAGGGTGATGTTCTCTGCTTTCATGGCATGTTTGTGGCTGCCAAGTTTCAGCTATAGAAGCACGCAACATCCGGTAGGTGATGCTTACTCGCTCTCATTGGCTATTGCGGGTATCACGTCAGCCGCAGCCAGATTGTCAGTGCGTTCCAAACGGGATATATCGCCCTCCGAAGGGCACTTCGGAGTGAAAACAATCATGGCCGCCATATTGAAGGGTCGTTCCAAACCAAAGTGCTCAAAACTGGCCACTTCAAAGGGCCCTTCGGAATGAAGGATTATGAAGGGTACAACTGATGGACACTTCGGGCTCCCATGATCCTTTGCGCAGATTCTTTGCATGATGAGGGCACCTCCGTGTGGGCACGTGATGATGACGCAGAAGGGCACTTCAAGAAAAAGTTGTTTGGTCCCCTACACCATTCAACCATTCAAAGCTCTGAATGGTTGAATCTGAAAGGGTAAACCCTTTGAAGGGATTAGGGCATAGGGATGAGCCCTTCCGAATGGAACGCAGGGCAAGAGTCGTAAATATCAAACATGTTACGTTTGAGTTTGGGGACGCTCCGTCTCGATCGGGAGCAGATAAATAATCGTAATGACACCACACAATAGAGGATTTTGCGACAAGCCGCGAATCGTACATTTTAAATTCTAAATCAGGGTAAATTAAATGCGATATACCATGATATAAATAAAATAATATTGTTAAAATAAACATTATTTTGCATCACTTTAAAGGCAATTAGATTGAAAATAATGAAAGCCGTGCCACAATGAAAGAAAAATACTCTTTAAGGAAAACGCTTTCTTCTTTTTCTCTTGCTGTTTTGTGATGAACATGTTGACAGGTTTTGTGAGAGTCACCCATGAACTGTGGTGCATGATAAGCCATTTCAGCTACTGAACATCAAGAGGACATTCTGACCTGTTATCCTCCAAGACATAAACATGACTGCCTTTCCCTCCCATCTCTCCTTCTCTCTAACTCACATCAGCCATCTGTCTTAAGCTGATTTATCTTACTAACAGCCAGTCTCACCTGTATCAAAATCTGTCCAGCAGTGAACTGCAGCAACTAAGGACAATTTATGTTAATAGATCTGCCCTCTTTAGCATTTTCATGGGAGACAGATTTTTACAAACACCCTAACTAAAGATTCTCTGAAACAATATACATGCATACTTCAGCTCACATTGTTCCCTCACTAATTCCTTTAGGAGTGACTTTATTTACTGTAAGTTGCTTTAGATGAAGTGTAAACTACATAATATACTTAATTCATTGACTATATTACCCAGTAAAACATTGTATAAAACAGTCTAATAACTGTGATTGATGTAATGAAATTCAATTGTAGCAAATCCTGCTGTTGAGGCCAATTACAATTCACACTGTTCACCCGCTGACTAGGGAATTAAAATCAAACCCACCACAGTGTCTCGTGGCATCTGGCTGTGTGGGCCTGTAAATGGAACACACACACACACACACACACGTTACTTAGCTATCTAAATGGGGACATTCCATAGGCATACTGGTTTTTATACTGTACAAACTGTATTTTCTATCGCCCTACACCTAAACCTACCCCTTACAGGAAACTTTCTGCATTTTTACAATTAAAAAAATTAATTTTTTTTTTCCTCATGGGGACCTCAAAAATGTCCCCACAAGGTCAAAATTTACTAGTATAACTATCCTTGTGATAACGTGATAAATACCAGGTACACACACACACACACACACCGTTGTACACTTGCTGTGACATGCAATCACAGTGTTGCTAGAATGATTGTCTATGATCTTCCAATCAATCCTCATATGTGTTACCCTTTACTCAAAACCCAGGTAATGTTTCTACTTGCCTTTCCCACTTTCCCCCCTTTTTTCATCGTTTCCTCATTTTCAGTCATTTCCTTTTTCTATTTAAATATATTTTCAAATGTATTCCTGTGAAGAAAGAAAGTGAATTTTAGCAGCAACTAGCAATTACTCCAGTTGTCAGTGTCATGTGATCCTTCAGATCCTTCATTCTAGTACTGTAGGCTTGTTTGCTGCTCAAGAAACATTTCTAATTATCAGTGTTGATGCTTAATATTCTTATGTAAACTGTGATAGAATGTTTAGGGTAGAGTAAGTGAGTGAGTAAGTAAATAAATCAATAAATAAACTTTTATTCATCAAGGACACATTAAATTAATCAAAAGTGACAGTATTTATAATGTTACAAAAATATTTCAAACAAATGTTTCACAGTTTCTACAGACATATTAATCAGCAGAAACTGTTTTGGACATTGATAATAATAGAGCAGCAAATCAGTAGATTAGATTTGACATGATATAATATGATTTATTATCATATATCATATCAAATCTAATATCATATAAAACTGATCATGTGACAATGAAGACTGGAGTAATGATGCTAAAAATTCAGCTTTGCCATCACAGGAATAAATTTAACATTAAAATATGTTAAAATAGAAAATAGTTATTTAAAATGAATAATATTTAAATATATATATATATATATATATATATATATATATCTGACGCTCATATATTTTCTATCACTGCAAAATGCTTAAAAAACACACACAGATGATATCAGTATTAAACTGATATCTCAGATTTCTACAAGACTGCATGTACTAAAACTGTGCATTTTTTTGCTTGACATGATTTTACATTTGTATTTCTCAAGTGTGAATGAAACACGGGGCGAGGGAAGAAAGGACGGATCAACTCAAGGTAATGATGTGGATCACTCACACACACACATGCTTCAATTAAACAGACACAAGTGTGGCCCAAGGGGAACCTTTAATGATCACAAGCCAGGAAGACTCAATACAAATCAGCTTTGAGAAGAGCAGAGCCTGAGGGTCAACTTCTGCTGCTCTTAACAGCATTGAATTGTAGACCCACCCACCATCCCACCTATGCATGCAAACAACTCACAACAGAAACAGAGCAAGAGGAAGCCAACGCAGTCAGATAGGTGTGTATCACAAAATCAATTGTTCACAAACTTATACGCATAAATCCATTCAACAAACACAAACGTGATATGTGTCACACACAAAGGCACTAGGTATTCAGCAGCATGAATGGATATGCGCACACACACAGCCACACATGTCCACCTCAAGTGCCCATAAACAAAAAATCTTAGAATTAGACTGTTTAGCTGAAAAGAATACATGCTGAGCACTCAAAACAATCAATATTTTTCATCTTTTATCAAGGTACAGCATTCAGAATTTAATAGAATATGTATTTAATTCCTGAGTTTTCATTTAATTTAAACATAACAAAAAGGATGCCAAATAACTGCAATAAAAGTATAACTAGAAAGGAAAGTTTGCATAAAGTCCATAAATCCAATGTGTTAGGGTGATTCAAGGATATATGAAAAAAGTGAAAGTGTGAAAGTGACGTGACATGTGGCCAAGTATGGTGACCCATACTCGGAATTAGTGCTCTGCATTTACCCATCCAAAGTGCACACACACAGCAGTGAACACACACACGGAGCAGTGGGCAGCCATGTATGCTGCGGCGCCCGGGGAGCAGTTGGGGTTCGGTGCCTTGCTCAAGGGCACCTCAGTCGTGGTATTGAAGGTGGGAGAGAGTGCTGTACATTCACTCCCCCCACCTACAATCCCTGCCGGTACGAGACTCGAACCCACAATCTTTGGATTATGAGTCCGACTCTCTAACCATTAGGCCAGGTTTTGTGCCTATTCAAACAGTATAGCCTAATTACTGTATGTACCTGCATTAATTTATACAGTAAGACTAACGTAGACTAAAATTCAACACTTAGGCTATACTTGTCCAATTAATCCCAAAGCTAATAAAAATGTTTAAAAGCAAAGTACGAGAAAGAAGATTGTGAGGAAAGTAGCTAGGCCTATATAGCCTATTGAATTACAGGTTTTCACATTATTTAAAGCCACAATGGCATTGTTACAACAGTGACACCCAGCGAGCAAAGATGCCGTAAGGCAGTTTCTTTACAGTTCACGGTCCTTTCCCACCACTTTACAACGTTATTCCTGACAACGCCTAGTGCTATAAAATAAAATAAATGTATTTTCCCCTCAGAGTAACTAATGCCCATTGCATGTTTGCCCAAGTTGCAGCTCTTGCTGTCTGTTCAGAGACGCGTAAAGAAGAAATGTTTGAATTGCATAAAATCTCGCTATGATCTGATATAAAATGTTCAATGTAACATAGAGAACGGCGCTAAACGGTGGTAGGGTACTTCAGCAGTAAGTAGTTCTCTCCGGGGGCGGGGCGGAGCTCCATCAGTTTAATGCTGTCAGCACGTGGATAGTTGAGTCCCGGCGGTGTTTTGCTCGGGTGGATGCGGAGAGAGACGCCCGCGAGAGAAAGAGCAGGTCGCACGGATGTAAGAGACGGTGATGCTTACTTCAAACTCACCACGGGATGGGTCGCTTTTTCAAAGCCGCAACCAAATGAGCCGTAAGAGGAATTGTGCGGAAAAGAAAAAGACGCGAACGGGATTAAAATAAGAACACAAGGTAAGAAGACACATAGAGGAACCTGCAAATAACTTATAGTGAAATTAAGAGAGAGAGAGAGAGAGAGAGAGAGAGAGAGAGAGTATTCGCGAAGACGCGCGTGGACGATTTATTGGACAGCAGAGCTTTTTATAAATCAATATGCATAACTTAAGCTTTGCAAGCGAAGTGGACACTTACACTGACATTGGTTTAACATCCTCTGGGAATTCTACAAGTCGCTATTCTCCGGCAACCATTATAGGGCTCGCAGGGCTGGTGAGCTTCCTCATCTTGTTTACAATAGTGGGGAATGTGCTGGTCGTTATCGCCGTTTTAACGAGCAGAGCGCTCAAGCCACCACAAAACCTTTTTCTTGTGTCTCTGGCCAGTGCAGACATTTTGGTGGCCACCCTGATAATCCCTTTCTCCCTGGCCAATGAATTAATGGGCTACTGGTTTTTTGGGAAAGTTTGGTGTGATATCTATCTTGCGCTAGATGTTCTTTTCTGCACATCTTCTATTGTTCACCTGTGTGCCATAAGTCTGGACAGGTACTGGTCTGTAACACAGGCGGTCGAGTATAACTTGAAACGGACGCCTCGCAGGGTAAAGGGCATGATTGTGGTGGTATGGTTGATCGCGGCTGTAATCTCCTTCCCACCGCTCATCTCCATGGACCGGAATAACGAGGGTGACAGCAGCGAACCACAATGCCAGCTGAACGACCACACGTGGTACATCCTGTACTCCAGCATCGGGTCGTTCTTTGCCCCGTGTGTCATCATGATCCTTGTTTACATCCGAATCTACCAGGTGGCTAAGACGAGAACCCGAAATATGTCTGAAAAGCACCGTGATCCAGATGGTGGATCAGGAACGCCACGGCTGGAGAATGGCTTGAGCCGTGAGGATTCTAGGCGGGAAAACGGGCACTGTGCCTCGCCGCCACCAGGGGAAAGCAAACCAGGCGAGGATGACCCAGATGCCGAGCTGGAGGACAGCAGCTCATCCGATGAGAAGGCCAAGCGGACGCAAAACGAGATGGCGCCCTCGCGAAAAGACCGCCGGTCCAGCCGCAAGAACAGCTCCAGCTCCAAGCATTCCAGCCGGAAGTCCCGAGCCAGCAGCAAGTCCCTGGACTTGTTTTCCTCCCGCAGAAAAAGGAGGAACACCATTTCGAGAAAAAAAATTTCCCAGGCACGAGAGAAGCGGTTCACCTTCGTGCTGGCTGTGGTCATGGGGGTGTTCGTGGTCTGCTGGTTTCCTTTCTTCTTCAGCTACAGCCTGTATGGAATCTGCCGGGAGCCCTGCGCCATCCATGACACCCTTTTCAAGTTTTTCTTCTGGATCGGTTACTGCAACAGCTCCCTCAATCCCGTCATCTACACCATCTTCAACCAGGACTTCCGACGAGCTTTTCAGAAGATCCTGTGCAAGTCCTGGAAGAGGTCTTTTTAGAGAACATTGGCAGCTAGTTTGCAGCATCCAGTGCCATTAACAGGTGGTTGACAAGGAAGAGACGTTTTCAAAAACACCACTGCCCCTTTGCATTGACAATCTGTACACAACAATGACATTAATATTTTTTCCTTCTTTTTCTGTGTAATGTTCTTCATGAGCCTGTGAGGACAACAGATGCTGGTCACATAGGTGGTACCAAAAGCTAAATATGCTTAAAAAAAAAAGAAGAAAAAAAAGAAAACCCACCTGAATTGGGAAGCACTGCACTGCATTAGAGGAAATAGGCTTATCTTTATTATGGCTGCTGGCACTCTGAAGTTATCAAGAGATATTTTTATGATGAGTTTGCACATATGGCTTGTGTCATTGTGACTAGAGAGCTATGTAACATGAAAGGCTGTCTCCTTTTATATGGTGACAAAAAAAGACAAACAAGAGAAGTGAATTACCAAAAAGTGTGCTGTTTCCTTCCAGTGGAGAGATACAAAACGGACACTGTTGGTTACGGAGTATGAGAAGGTTGTTACCGGATGACAGATGAGAAGAAGAGTTTTGCCCTGATGTGCTTGGGTATTGCATGGTTCGTCCTAAGGGTGCAAAGTCCTGACTGAACAGAGCTATATTTCTTAACTGTTCTTCAGTGAAATTAATCACTGTACTGCTGCTCTCTAACATGCCATAAAAAGTATACAGAAGAGGTATTTACTGGACTAGACTTAAGAGAAACTGTAAGTGGTTTTGCGGTGATGATGATAAATAATGATACATTTATTTATCTACAGGATTTATTTATCAGATAATTAATTATTTAAGCTTTGTGGCTATGCTTGTAAAGTGTATCCCATTTGTTCAAAATATCATAGTGATATAATGCAAATATAATATATAAGGCTGTTGTAACTTTTTAAAAGCAAAACAACCTTTTTTGGTTGTTTTTGTATATTATGAAACATCTATCTTTATGGATGTTGGGCTTCTCTCCTTTTCTATTCCATATACTTGTGATATCTCCAAAATGACTGACAGGTCACTACAAGCACAGCTGATGATCAAACAAAAATGAACAAATAAATGGATTGTACTTCTCTTGGATTCACTTTTTACTGTGAACAGAGTCTAGGCTTTATATTTTACTCTTCGTGTCTCTAAAGTGGGCTTATCATAATTAGAAATGACTGTGATTAGATATTGTTTTGAGGTTTTGTCATTTTGCAGGTACGATACTCCATTCAGCTCAGAACAGAACAAAATAAAGGGAGAATCTGAACTAATTGAATTTAATTGTCCCAGACTGTTTGCCACAGTTGGAATGATGTTCACATTGATGCTTCAACGTGACTCAGATGATTATGCAGTGCTGCACAGTATTGTTAGTTCAACATTCTGGCACTAGTTAAACACTGTTAACCACTGAGGGAAAAAATACTGCAGACTACGCAAAAGTTAGTGGTAAAGGTCCCCCCCCCAAAAAAACAAAAACAAAAAAACAAAACACACATTTTTAATTCAGTGGATATCATAAGAAATGTAAAGAAAATGTAAAATGTAGATAGTCAAATATTCATAATAATTTATAACTACTTACAATCTGTGGTCCTAAACAAGAGAATGGATGTCTATAATAGGGTAATTCAGAAACCATTATGGAGAAAAATAACATTTTAGATATTGTATACAGATGAATTTAGAAAATATTCTTTTTTGTTTTCAAATAGACACATAATAAATATATTCTTGGGGTCACAGCTTTCAGTTCACAGCGTCTCTGCTTGTAAAATTCAAATAGAACAGGAGCAGCTGCTGACTTTCTCTGATCACAGAGAAAGAGGGGTCTGGCTTGTAAGTATTGTTTTAAACTAGGTAACGTAAGCCCTTGGGGATGTTGACTGTTCAGTGGCATTGGGAGCACTTTTGAATTGTTTATACTCAAACTATTTTATAACTCCATAACATACCACATACCTATCTTAATGTTCAAAAGTTTTCAAATATTATGTTTGTGTTTTCAGTATAAAAGCAATAGTCTGAGATTATAAACAAATCAATTCCATTCTAAAGTGTGATTGAGAATCTAAAGCCGATTCTAAAGCAAAATAAAACACTGATTTTCAGAGAGCTGGTTCAGAACTGAAGAGTATACATTGAGTTTCTATTCAAATCATTCAAAGGTTCTTGTAAAAGAGAAATGAACAAGGAATCTATCTTCACCCACACCGATTCCATGACATATTTAACACCAGTGTTCGCCCCAGAGTTAGTCCAAGACAGATATAGGCTGAGAAACTTCACTGTCAGTCAGAGCATAAGTAGTGCAATTGAAGCAGTCTCCTCATGAATTTTTTTGATCCTGCTGGATGATGGGTGCCACTTGGACCAGAGCTATGTGGAAAAATAAATTGAGTTTGACATACGTACAAATTCAAAATCTCATACATTCACTCATTATTCACCCCACTGGAAGGACGTCTTGGTGATAGAACTGTCAAGTTTTATATTTTGTAATTGCAGGGCTGCGAGTCTGTGAATGTTTCATTTTTTTGAAAGTGGAGGAGATAAAATGATTCCCTAACCAATGCTGGGTGATTTGTTTCACCATCGTACTGAACACATTACATTACATTGACGCCTTTACAAGCTTTCATGAAAATACTTGTAACTGATTCAAACTCGTTATGTCAGAAGGAAAACGCATCATGTTCCACCACAAACAATTACTAACGCATTCAGTGTCAAAAGCTTTGCTTAATGTTATGTGGCTGAGATTAGTTTAGATAGAGAACAACACACCTTCAAGCTTTTCTGAACATTATGCAGAATCTATTGATTTCTACTGGGCTCTGATTGTTTTGTCAAAATCAAAAGAAAGGAAAGGAAAGGAAAGGAAAGGAAAGGAAAGGAAAGGTTAATAAATAATTGTGCCTTTGGTGCTGTGTTACTATTAGTGCAGTCCAAGCTGTAGGAGGATCAGAGGGGAAAGCCATTGACCGATGTGAATGATTTGATTCTCCTTTTACCAGTGGCTGTGCTGGGAATGAGTACATGAAGCCCAAAGCATTTCTGCCTTCTTGCCTGCCAATTAGAACTGCCATATGTCAAAGAATCTAAAATGATTAACTCGATATAGACTTATTTGCTCTGTGGTGATTTCAGTATCATCCTTTTTCATTATTCAATAAAACTACTCTCATGGCGTATTGCATTTCTTCATCTGAGACTGAACAATCTAGCTTGTGTTGGTTTTGTCTAGCTGATGCTTTTGTCTGAGCAATTCATCTGCCTATTTGCACTTAGTGCAAACAATGTGCTATTTGTATTTATTTGCACTTGATGCCAAGCTACCTTTATTTACACTTAACATAAATAGCACCTTATTTCTTTTAAACCTGACTGCATCTTTTTATCAATGATTCACTAGTCATTATTTACAGTATATTATTCAGGCTATATTGCAAACCTCCCATTTCTACTATTCATTATCTCTAAAGCCTTAACCTTAGCTGACCGTAACAGTGTCTTTTGCTGCTCATTTTTCAAGGTTCAGTTTGCTTCAGAGATACGTATCTTCATGCCAGGTTAAGTAAAGGATGCTTGAGTATTTATGGCCTTTCAGCTGGAATGGCTCTTTGACCTCGCTGAATAACAGACCACTGTCTTCTACTGTCGTTTCACTGTTTCCAATAATATGCTTTAGTGATGTAGTGATCCTGTTTAGCACTTAATAATTTTCACAAATGCCTAATAAAGTAATCACAGTATGATACTAGAAATACTTATGTTGGTATTTTGTTAAACAGTTAGAAATTAGCACTTCAGTCAAAACAACAACAAATATATATACTGTCATAGCAAGTCATTTAGCATTAACATTGAGCCTTTCAAACAGTAGAGCTTTGTCACTAGCAATGCCAAGGTCATGGGTTTGATTCCCAGAGAATGCATGACAAAAATGGGTAACACTTTACATTAAGGTTCCCTTTGTAAAGGGTTTATAAAGGTGTTAATAAATGACTACTAACTCACAAATGCATTATAATTAATTGATAAGCAGTTATAAATGCATGAGTAACAGGGTGATTTTAATGCAATACCTGCCAAATAGTGAGCCATTTTACCTCACATATTATAAATGCTTAACAAATATATTTATTAATACTTATTTCACTCAAAACCAGATTCCTGATTTTATTCATGATGCAGCAAAAATTTACTATTTTAGCAAGGCTGAAGGGTGTTGTATTTATGGTTTTCTCATTGATATCTCGTGACTCGTGTCACTTTTCTTACAATGTTTCTTACCAGAACAAACCTTAATGTAAAGTGAACACATGTGAACCATTTATTAATGAATTACAAATGTTAGTAACCTGTGAAAGCGAACCTTAATGTAGCGTGAACACCTGTGAACCATTTATTAATGAGTATTAAACATTAGTAAGCAGTCAAAGTGAACTTAAATGTAAAGTGGACACAATAATTATTTATTTATTAATTGATTGATTATTATTGCATACACAGAAAAAGTTAGAATTTTCTGGTGAAATAAATTTTATTGTTGTTGCACTACATCAGCAAACAGCTTTCAACTTGAAACAAAAAGATTAATCTTTTCTTTTACAGCACACTGGAACATTACTGAGCTGTAAAGTGAACACCTGTGAACCATTTATTAATGAGTATTAAACATTAGTAACCAGTCAAAGTGAACTTTAATGTAAAGTGGACACAATAATAATTTATTTATTTATTGATTGATTGATTATTATTGCACACACAGAAAAAGTTCGAATTTTCTGGTGAAATAAATTTTATTGTTGTTGCACTACATCAGCAAACAACTTTCAACTTGAAACAAAAAGATTAATCTTTTCTTTTACAGCACACTGGAACATTACTGAGCATAACTTCACACAAAAAAGTGGCTTATAAAAGTAAACTCACATTATAACTAAGAATCAAATATATGCAACTAAAATATTTGATAAATGCAAAATCAATAAAGGCACCTAAATATTTTTATTTGATCTAATTTAACAGTTTTGAGAAAATAATTAAATCAATGACTGAAAGCACCGTTATAGAACATTATCATATTAATAAGCAAACAGTAATTATTTTTTGATATCATGATAAAGCCCACTGTAACTTCAGTATTTGTTCATCCACACTCGCAGTACCCGCGACATAAATATACATACCTCGCGCGCGAGCGAACCATCCGCTGGAGCGCCAGAGCTGTTATTTATTTGTATGGTTACTAATTAATTCAACTAACAAAGCGATTACACGTATAAACACTTGAACAATATACTCACCTCACAGTTAGCTGAGCAGTAAAATTAATAAACAAAATGTGAGAGCACGCTTCAGAGCACGTTGGAACAATCCTAACAGCGTGACTTCTTCTTCTTCTTTGAAAACGTGCCTTTACATCGGATGCTCGCTAGCGCCAACTACAGGCTTTGGTGACACATCTGGTGGGAAGCTTCGGGGCCTTCAGGGGCGATGCTGAGGATGGGGAGAGATAGCTCGCAAGCGTCTGCTCCACCACTGGCATCGCCCCTGTTTCTCGGCTGGCCAAACGATATTTTAGGGGTGGGGGGGGAAAGAAACCGCAGCGCGGGCTTCCGAACACTGAGAGAGAGCCGCTCATCTCACAGTTAGCTGAGCAGTAAAATTAATAAAGACAATGTGAGCGCACGCTTCAGAGCACGTTGGAACAATCCTAACAGCGTGACTTCTTCTTCTTCTTCTTTGAAAACATGACTTTACATCGGATGCTCGCTTGTGCCATTCACAGGCTTTGGTGACACACAGGTAACTACAGACACACATGCTTTGGTGATGTGATCCTGAAATAATATAATAAAAATGCATTATATGCAATTAAAATTATTTTTATTAGTAGTAGTAGCTATATACTTAAAAAAAAAACATATTTGTCACAGATTGTATTGAAGGGCAGTGAGGAAGCAGGATTCAGATGCAGCAGTACCTACTATTTTTATTAAGAAGATTACTGAACTCAGGGAAATGTAGGACAACAAACCATTCACATAAAACGAATTCAGACAACCAAATACTAAACAAGTGTGTATGAACAAATACTGAAGTTACAGTGGGCTTTACCATGATATCAAAAAATAATTACTGTTTGCTTATTAATGTGCTTAATAACTGTGCTTTCAGTCATTGAATTAATTATTTACTCAAAACTTAAATTAGATAAAATATAAATATGTAAATTTTTTGGTGCTTAGTTATAATTTAATGGAATACTGTATTGTGTTTCTGAATTGTAATGTGAGTTTACTTGTATAAGCCACTTTCCATGTTTAAGTAGTTTTGTTCACTGATATAGTGCATCAATAATAAAATACATTTAACAGAGAAAAACCCTTCTGTGTGTGCATTAATAATTAATAAATGATAAGTGTGTCCACTTTACTTTAAAGTTCACTTTCACAGGTTAATGTTAACGAATTCATAACTCATTAATAAATGGTTCACAGGTGTTCACTTTTAAGGTTCGCTTTCACAGGTTACTAACGTTTGTCATTTATTAATAAATGGTTCACAGGTGTTCACTTTACGTTAAGGTTCACTTTCACAGGTTACTAACATTTATAGATCATTAATAAATGCTCCACAGGTGTTCACTTTACATTAAGGTTCACTTTCACAGGTTACTAATGTTTATAGATCATTAATAAATGGTTCACAGGTGTTCACTTTACATTAAGGTTCACTTTCACAGGTTACTAATGTTTATAGATCATTAATAAATGGTTCACAGGTGTTCACTTTACATTAAGGTTCACTTTCACAGGTTACTAATGTTTATAGATCATTAATAAATGGTTCACAGGTGTTCACTTTACATTAAGGTTCACTTTCACAGGTTACTAATGTTTATAGATCATTAATAAATGGTTCACAGGTGTTCACTTTACATTAAGGTTCACTTTCACAGGTTACTAACGTTTATAGCTCATTAATAAATGGTTCACAGGTGTTCACTTTACATCAAGGTTCACTTTCACAGGTTACTAACGTTTATAGATCATTAGTAAATGGTTCACAGGTGATCACTTTACATTAAGGTTCATTTTTAGACATTATTACCGTTTATAACTCATTAATAACTGGTTCACAGATGTTCACATTACATTAAGGTGCACTTTCACAGGTTATTCATGTTTATAAATCATTAATTAATGGTTCATTACATTAAAGTTCACAGGTAATATTGGAATTAAAATTTTCAATATTAATATCTCATCAAGTCATGGGTGTGCTTTTATTATTTTTTCCCCAAAATAAAAATCAAGATTTAATAATTTCATCTTGAAAAAAAAAAAAGGCTTCTAATCAGTGCTGTGGATCGGCATTATGAACTGTTGCGGAGAATCATGGGTAAGGTACAGAGTAGATTCTGGTAAGAAACATTGTAAGAAAAGTGAAACGAGTCATGAGATATAAATGAGAAAACCATAAATACAACACCCTTCAGTCTTGCTATAATAATACATTTTTGCTGCATCATGAAATAAATCAGGAATCTGGTTTTGAGTCAAATAAGTATTAATAAATATAGTTGTTAAGCATTTATAACATGTGAGTTAAAAATGGCTCACTATTTGGCAGGTATTGCATTAAAATCACCCTTTTACTCATGCATTTATAACTGCTTATCAATGAATTATAATGCATTTGTAAGTGAGTTATTAGTCATTTATTAACACCTTTATAAACCCTTTAAAACGGGAACCTTAATGTAAAGTGTTACCGATGTATTTATTTGACAAAAACGGCAATATTGTGAAATACTATTAGGATTCCTATTTTAATATATTTTCAAATGTAATTTATTCATATGGCAAATTGATGAATAAAATTTCTCAATTCATGACCCCCTTCACTTTCACAGGTTACTAACGTTTATAGATCATTATTAAATGGTTCACATGTGATCACTTTACATTAAGGTTCACTTTCGCAGGTTATTAATGTTTATAAATCATTAATAAATGGCTCATTACATTAAGGTTCACAGGTAATATTGGAATTAAAATTTTCAATATTAATATCTCATCAAGTCATGGGTGTGCTTTTATTATTTTTTCCCCAAAATAAAAATCAAGATTTAATAATTTCATCTTGAAAAAAAAAAAAGGCTTCTAATCAGTGCTGTGGATCGGCATTATGAACTGTTGCGGAGAATCATGGGTAAGGTACAGAGTAGATTCTGGTAAGAAACATTGTAAGAAAAGTGACACGAGTCATGAGATATAAATGAGAAAACCATAAATACAACACCCTTCAGTCTTGCTATAATAATACATTTTTGCTGCATCATGAAATAAATCAAAAATCTGGTTTTGAGTGAAATAAGTATTAATAAATATATTTGTTAAGCATTTATAACATGTGAGTTTAAAATGGCTCACTATTTGGCAGGTATTGCATTAAAATCACCCCTTTACTCATGCATTTATAACTGCTTATCAATTATTTATAATGCATTTGTAAGTGAGTTATTAGTCATTTATTAACACCTTTATAAACCCTTTACAAAGTGAACCTTAATGTAAAGTGTTACCCAAAAATGTATAGCTTGAATGCAATGTAAGATGCTTTGGATGAAATTGTCCACCACATGCATAAATGTAAATGTAGCATTAACATTTCGAAATCAAATCAGTAATGACATCATGGCAGCTGCAGAACATTGCTCAGGAATCAAACCAAGCCAAGTGAACCTAGTCTGATTGTTGCTATAGAGACTACTGTGATGAATTGTATTGTCACCAAACTTGACTGATTCATGGGTTTCAAAAAGAAAGCAAAAGCCTAAATACCCCATGACTCATGGCATGAGATTTTCAAAGACTACTCTCTCTAAAATGAGCCATCATTACAGACTGTTAAGAACCCATACACAGCCACTTACAAATGACGCTCTGAATTTCAACAAATCATAAATATGTTGATTCAGGAAGCAGTTTATACTCAATATTGAGCAGAACAGATTGTATAAAATTGATTTTTACATTTTCACCGTGCCTGAGGTGTTCTGTGTGGTTCTTAGTGTTATTCAGTTTCTAGGTGGTTGCGTGCTTGTACAGTATATAATATTCTGGTTCCTGGCTCAGATGCATTTTCGATGCATATATAATGCCATTCAAAATTTGGATTCAGTAAGATTTTCAGTAATTTGGATTCAGTAAGTCGCTTATGCTCACCAAGGCTAAACATTTTTTGATGACAAATACAGTAAAAACAGTATAATGATATTGTGAAATATTATTAGCTGTTGTTTCTATTTGAATAGATTTTAAAATAGATTTTTTTTCCCTGTGATGGCAAAGCTGAATTTTTTTCAGCAGTCTAATATGCTGTCTAATATGCTGATTTGGTGCACAAGTAACATTTTTATTATTAGTTTTTGCTACGCAATATATATATTACAATGTGTGTGTGTGTGTGTATATGATGTATATGATGCGTGTGTGTCTGTGTGTGTATATACACACACACACACACACATCATGAGTCATTAAAAAAGCAATTTTCAGTATATATATTACCATGAACACCTCAGAGCATGAGAGATTACAGGGGAAAAAAGCACTGAAACAGTTACTCATCCTTTCATACTCCGTGGCCCTCAAAGTCTCAGCAGACATAATAACAGACTTGATGACTACTTAAAACATTTTTTTTAACCACAGGTGCACAAATGTATTTTCTCCTATAGCATAATACAGAAAAGAATGCAGAAACCTTCGTAAAAGGATCCAAGACATGGCAGTATCCAGAGCTCAGCACAGAGATTTATGATCCTAGAGCTCTAGAATCATGTGTGAACTGATGCCCCCACGTACACAAGTATTGTCAAGCCCATGGACTGCCCCTGTGTTCCTGTCTTGTGTTTTGCTCCCCATGTGCTCCCCGTGACCCAGTTTCTCCTCGTGTTGATTGTGTTCATTTGATTCAGCTGTGTCTCTGTAATTACCTCGTTTAGTTCCTGTTATTTAGCCCAGTGTTTTCTTGTTGTCGAGTGTCCAGTGTCTTACGTCATTCTATGTCTCCTGCGTTCCTGATGTTCCAGCCTTTTGGTTTATTAAAGTATGTTTGTTTAAGTTTATTCGCACATCACCTCACTCCCCGCTCCTCAGTGTTGTGACAGAACACTGGACCTAAAAACAAGATGAACTGGGCTGAGGACTTTCTCTTCGATTTCCATCAGGAGGGACGGCCTTTGGAGCAGTATGTGGAGAAGTTCCTGAGCGTAATACACCTGGTGAGATGGAGCGATTCTATGATTAATGCGTGCTTCTGGATGGGACTAAAAGATGACAATTTGTTTCGATTCCTGACTCCAGAAGATTGCCGCAGACCCGTAGCGGATTTTATAAATTGCGTTCTTGATTTAAATATTTCCACGTTTTTTGTCGATGTGGAGGATCATCATCCTCCTCCCATCCGGAAGCCTGTTGACGCTCCAGCTCACCACAAGCCAGCACCCTCCACATACGGTTCCAGTGAGCCCGCTCCCTCAATGCCACCTGCACTTCCCCGAGTTCTCCAAAGCTCCTCCTTAGTCCTCAGCCCAGGATCGCCGGCCGCTCCGAAGTCAAGCCCGCTGGCCGCTCCATTGTCAAGCCCTCTGGCCAATCTGAAGTCAAGCCCGCCGGCCGCTCCGCAGTCAAGCCCGCCATCCGCGGCACTCTCAAGGCCGCTGGCCGCTCCAAAGTCAAGCCCGTCGGCCGTTCCATTGTCAAGCCCGCCGGCCGCTCCACTGTCAAGCCCGCCGGCCGATTCACTCCCAAGGCCTATTATGACAGCAGCCCGCTCCTTAACCTTCAACCAAAGGAGGAATATGAGGAGGAAAAGACTGTCTGCTCCAGCCCCTGAGTCCGCTCCAGTGTCGGCTCCAGCCACTGAGTCCATAGCTCGAGCCCATGAGTCCACTCCAGTGTTGGCTCCAGCCCCTGAGTCCACTCCAGTGTCGGCTCCAGCCCCTGAGCTTGCTCCAGTGTTGGCTCCAGCCACTGACCCGAGTCGAGACATGGCTCTAGCCCCATTCCCGAGTCGAGAGAGGGCTGCTGTTTCCACGTCGAACCCAGGGAAGGCTCCAGTTCCTGAATTTAGCCTAGAGAAAGACTCTGTTCCCAAGTTAAGCCCAGAGAGGGCTCCTGCTCCTACACCCAGCCCAGAGAGGGCTGTGGTTCCCACGTCCAGCCCAGAGAGGGCTCCTGTTCCCACGTCCAGCCCAGAGAGGGCTCCTGTTCCCACGTCCAGCCCAGAGAAAGACTCTGTATCCCAAGTTAAGCCCAGAGAGGGCTCCTGCTCCTATATCCAGCCCAGGAAAGGCTCCTGTTCCCCAGTCCAGCCCATAGAGGGCTCTTGTTCCCACGTCCAGCCCAGAGAGGGCTCCTGCTCCTACGCCAGCCCAGAGAGGGCTCCGGTTCCCACGTCCAGCCCAGAGAGGGCTGCTGTTCCCGCGTCTGGCCCAGGGAGGGCCTCCG
>NW_015537973.1:2904439-2918562 GCF_001515605.1 Sinocyclocheilus anshuiensis | reverse complement strand
CCAGCCCAGAGAGGGCTCCTGTTCCCACGTCCAGCCCAGAGAGGGCTGTGGTTCCCACGTCCAGCCCAGATAGGGCCCCTGTTCCCACGTACCGCCCAGAGAGGGCCGCTGTTTCCACGTCTGGCCCAGGGAGGTCCGTTGTTCCTACACCTGGCCCTCGGAGGGCCTCAAAACCCGAAAGCGCCCACCAGAGCTCCCACCCCCCCTCCTCATTGGAAGTTATGAGGCGCGTGGACGCGCCTTCCAGGAGGGGGAGGTAATGTCACGCCCATGGACTGAGGACACTGAATAGGATACATGATTATTCAATAACTGTTTTATGTCCTGTTTATGTTTATGCTTTATTTTTTAATTAACTGTTAATTAATTAACTGTTTTTTTCCCAAAGCATTGTTAGATGCCAGTGTTTCCTGCTATGTAAAGATTTGATCTCAAAAACAGTATCATAGCTATTAAACTATGTCTTGTTATGATTTTAAATCTGTATTTAACCTCAGAACGATCTCAAAGTACAAAAGAGGTGCTAAAGTCAAAAATTAATTCAATAAGTCTTAATTCAAGCCATAAAGTATTTTGAAAGTCTGACAGTAATCAGTGTTGAGTATTACCGTAAGGTTAGCGCGTGGACGCGCCTTCCAGGAGGGGGAGGTAATGTCACGCCCATGGACTGCCCCTGTGTTCCTGTCTTGTGTTTTGCTCCCCATGTGCTCCCCGTGACCCAGTTTCTCCTCATGTTGATTGTGTTTGTTTGATTCAGCTGTGTCTCTGTAATTACCTCGTTTAGGTCCTGTTATTTAGCCCAGTGTTTTCCTGTGTTGAGTGTCCAGTGTCTTACATCATTCTACGTGTCCTGCGTTCCTGATGTTCCAGCATTTTGGTTTATTAGAGTCTGTTTGTTTAAGTTTATTCCCACGTCTCCTCGTCTCCTCACTCCCCACTCCTCAGTATTGTGACAAGTATATTTGAAAGTGTATATGCAATGTGAGAAATATAAAACATAGATGATCCTACCTGCCATCCTGAGTTTAGCTTCAACACCTGATGGAATTTTCAATTCTACATGAATACTTGATTAGCTAAGCTGGAATTAAACTCTGCAGGAGGGGATTATGTTAAGAAATTGGCATAGAAAAAAGAAAAGAAAATTCGCTTTGCCATTTTTGCTTCAGGGCTCGCAAACTTCCTGCAAAGAAACCAACTGGCTTTAAAATAAAAGCCTAAAGATCTGAGACAGAGAACCACTGAAGTACTGACATTTAATACTTGTTTTTTCATGAAATGTCATGATACATTTGAAAGACTGTATATTCATACCCCTTCCCCCCCAACCGTCACGTATACTCTGCAAGGGTGTGGATTTATAAATAAATAATAAATACATATATACATTAAATACGTAAACACATACTCATAAACAGTGTTGGGGATTAACTAGTTACATGTAACGGAAGTGTGTAATTTAATTACAAAATAAATGTAACTGTAATCTGTTAGTTACTGAGAACAAAATGTGTAATTAAATGACAGTTACTAATGAAAATGTTAATGAATAATGTCATATGAATAATGTCATATGAATAATTTCACACAGACACACACACACACACACACACACACTGATTTCTTTCCCAAATTGCATTGACTGCTTTAAAATACGAGACACCAATGTTTCAGGAGTTTAGGACACTGAATAGGATACATGATTATTCAATAACTGTTTTATGTCCTGTTTATGTTTATGCTTTATTTTTTAATTAACTGTTAATTAATTAACTGTTTTTTTCCCAAAGCATTGTTAGATGCCAGTGTTTCCTGCTATGTAAAGATTTGATCTCAAAAACAGTATCATAGCTATTAAACTATGTCTTGTTATGATTTTAAATCTGTATTTAACCTCAGAACGATCTCAAAGTACAAAAGAGGTGCTAAAGTCAAAAATTAATTCAATAAGTCTTAATTCAAGCCATAAAGTATTTTGAAAGTCTGACAGTAATCAGTGTTGAGTATTACCGTAAGGTTAGCCCTGCCTGCTTTAAATGTTTGAAAATGATTAACAGTTGAAAACATTCATTAGAAATTTAGAAAACTAATCAAACATAATCAGATGTAATCAGTTACATTACTTTAATCAAATAATTGAAATAGTTACAGTCATTATTACATTTTAAATAGGGTGTAACATATTACATTTCCAAAGCAACCTTCTCAACACTGCTCACAAATATGTTACGTTTCATAACTGATTGAAAATCAAGTGAAGGGTGGACTGTTTCAAAAATCCAGCATTTGAAATTGTCCACTAAAACCATAAGAAAAAAATAAATAAAACAAAATGGACGAGTCCAGTTATGGACACTGAAATCACATAAGCGACACTGAAATACTAACTAACTAAATAAACAAATAAGGATCTACTTTCCGAGGATCTCACCAAACTCATGCACAAAAAATCTTTCTAACTCTTGACATCTTCTGAGAGCTTAGGCAGTCTTCGTAACTGAGAAAAGCGTAGTCTGTCCTCCCTTCTCTCTCTCAACACATTTGACAGAGTCCAATCTGAAATCGTTCCTCTCCTGCTAATTTCTCCCCCTCATTAGTAAGCTGTGGGATTCTCTGATCTGTGCAACTTGTCAACGTGTAGATCAGAACCTCTCACGAAACTGCCTCACGAACACTACAGGAGAGAAAATCACTGTTGGTGATTGTGTAAGAAGTAAGAGTGGGTGTTAACTTCTAGTGCTTCGTAACATGCTGCTTGAGTTTTAAATTGCTAGAACTCTATCTGCATGCTCAATGACACAAAGAACAGCAGATGAAAGAAACAAAACACCCTATTCTGGTTGAAGGACTGATCATTAAAGATTTTAAATTAAGGGTAAGCAGCTTGACAATTACTTGTCTTTATATCTGTGCTAGTCACGATTCATATGCATGCATGGTAGACAGTGTGACATTGCACAGCTGGTGGCTACAAAATAAAAGGAATGTTTTACAACCTCAGTTTTATTCCTGTCTTGCCTCAGGGATCATATCAGTGCAGAAATCCATGAAGGTGCACACGTACACATCCCGCAAAGAAGGCATCCTTCATATCTTTATTTATGACTTTCAATATACAGAACTATCAATCCGGGATGTATCACAAGCTTGCCTGTCACAGTTTTGTTCTTATTAATGTTTTCTTTTCTCACACCATTATATTTTCAGTACCAGTTATAATTCCAGATGCACTTGACTGAATGTATGTTTGTATGAACTGTACAATGTACAGGCAAAGGGTGACTACTTGTTTGGACTCGTAGAGTATAAACACTGTAATGTTGTAAACCTTGTAATGTAACATATAAATGTCAATTATACAACTGTATATAACTGACAGAATAGGTTTTAACAGAACTGATGTGAGTGCTTCACATTTCTGCTTTTAAAGCCTCCAAAAACGGTCCCTATTTACATCTCACTGCTTTTAAAAAATAGAATAAAAAATGGAAGAGTCTCATTGAATTTTTGTGGTCATTAACACAACAACTACTGGGATTTTATTTTTTTATCAGTGTGGAAATAGCTCCTCTGGTTGAAATTCTGTCTCCCTCATTATGAAACACTGACAGATTCAAAATCTCTGTCATATTGCTTCAAAATCGTACCAGGAGGTGATTCTAACAAGTAAGAAAATTGGACTGTATCTTCACATGCCTCTCTTTCTCAGTGTGATGGTGAAATGTTTTTATTTTTCTGGTCTCTCAGCACATTCCCTCTGTAGCCATGATCAATGCAGTAGCCTAACCAGATAAAACAATAGCTAACCATAATCCCTTAGTTCAAACGACAAGGTCGGCATACAGCGGTAATGGCCACAATTGATTTACTCAAGCACTTTTCTTTGGGTTTCTGTGTTAAATCAGCCCTAGCCACTTTCAGTGTGCAGACATGGTCATAAATAAAGTGTCTTTTTTTTTTTTACCATTGTGCCATAAGTAAAGTCTGAGTCAGAGGAAAGATACTCTGATCGTCAATTACTTAGGTCACAGGCGCTCGTTGTCGCAGATATCAATCACGTAGATTGTACAAATGCTCATATTTAATTTCCTGTCTGACATTACGCCCCCAAAACATGATATCCATCCCCTTTAATTTTATGTATTTAGGTAAAGTGGGCTAATGACTTCCTCTAAGCCCAGAGGAGCTGGAAATACAGGGGACAGAGCAGCAGTCCAATCAAAAGGCCACTGCACTGAGGTCCTTCTGTCCCATGAGTAGACCGTTCAGTGGAAAGAAAATCTGAGAAGACAGCATTAGATTCAGTCTAATCAATTCTGAGAGCTTGTTACGCAGTCTGAGACAGTCTGAGGATGATATAATCAGATTTTTCAAAGAATAATCTATGGAAGAAAACACATCTTCTGCGTGACGTTCAGTGTTTTGTAAAGAGATCCCACAATGTGTCGAGCAACACCTTTGAGTGACAGAATATCAAGTGTGTGAGAGAGTGAGAAGTTGTAAGCAAGAAAAGCCTAGGTGAGTAACGTAGGGTGTTAAATCGTGGGAACATACACTTATGTGTGTGCATACTTCACTTAGTACGTCTTAAACATGTGTTGGCTGCCCAAAACTGCTCCCATAGGCAGCCAGATGAGACTAAGCAGATGCCAAGTTCAGCCTATACTAATACCTTCTATAATCATAGAAACAGCAAAGCTGCATATTTGTAATCACAGTGCCTGCGGCAAGCACACACAACATTAGCAGAGGCTCCATTTACACAGGCGGACATATGAGAACATGTATGTGCCAAGTCTGAGTGGAAGGGTTATTTAAAGACATCATTCCATGACTGAAGAGGAGGTAAGTGTCAGATCAGGGGAAGCTTGGAACAAGATGTTGGCCATGGCGAAGAGGGAGGTGTGTGAGTGAGCAAGCGAGTCAGTGTATTGAGGAGGCAAGAGCCTAGAAAGGGAGGTGGTAAATTACTGTCCTTGTAAAAACAAAGCCAGAGAGAGTGTTCAGTAAACGCTTTCAGCTGCACACAAAGATTTGCCCACGGGTGGTTGAATATAGCAGCATGAGATTGCAAATGTTATGGCTCCAAATTTATCAGCTTGCTCCAAACAATGTGTTTCAAACCACCTTATTCCTACATCCCATGACGCTTTGCAGAAATTATGGGCGTAACTCTCAGAAACTTTAAACTATTAACTATTATGAATAAACTTTTTCAAGGGCTTATTTTATGCAAGCAATAATAAGTATTCACACTCACAAAATCTATTGTAAAACAAGTTGACGTTATTTTCCCTCAACCATTAAAGGATATGTCTTTCCGCACCAGGATTACATAAGGTCAGCCATACAGTATGTGTTAAATAATATTAATTCCTTTTTCAAATGTATTAACGTGTATAGGTCTACACTTTACAGCATTACTATACATGTCTTGGCGTTTTTATAGAAACCACATTTTCTTTTCACCTTTTTTTCTGCAATGTGTGAAAAATGACAATGAACCCAAGTATGAACTTTTTCAAAATGAACTTTTGGCAAGTAGTAAGAGCACAGAACAGTTTAAATAAATGTACATGTATTCATTTGGCAGACACTTTTCAAGCTGACTTAGAAATTATGAAAAATTCAAACACAAGCAATAAATCACATAGAGTCAGCAATATTAGCAGTGCCACAGACTCTAAAATTGCAATACTGTGTAATCACAAAACGTAAGAAAAGTGAGAGAACTGTATTTTGAATAATTAGTTTACTGCTTACAGGGGAGTTATGGTTTCAGACATTAAGAGATAGAAAAACCCTTTTAAAATAAATTTAAAAAGCATGTTGAAAGAAGTAGTTAAAGAATATCACCTGAGGCTATTGATTATCTAATTATAACATTCAAAATCTAAACATTAAATGTATATGAGCGTGCTGCCACTTGTGTATGAATAAAACTTGCAATAGGCCTACTTCTATCTGAAAAAAAAAGGCAGTGAATGTGTGCATGTCTTGCACTTTATTATTGTGGATGATCTTACATGTCATGGGGTTACATGTCTGGACTGATTTGAAGGCTATAAAGTATGAAAAACATAATTTTGACAAATTGTACTGATATTTGCATGACAACATTACAGTTTTTCTCGATTGCTTAAACACTATCACCAGGCTTTTTACTGGTTTTTGTTTTTGGTTTTTGTAGTATTGTTTTGAATTTATCTCACCAGTCTGTAATACTATGTTGTAATGTGTGTGTTTTTGAGGGCTTGTGTGTGATGTCTGAGGGAAAAGTTTATTTTTTCAGCAAGAGTGAATGGTTTTGAGTGTAGAGCTTCATTTTGACCTGAAAATAGGATGTTTGGAGAATTGGGTGAGACGTTATGGATTTGTGTTTACTGTTTTGAGAATATGAGGCATAGTTTCAAGAAATGTGTTTAAGCTATCGAGAAAAACTGTAAAGGTCCATTTTCTTCAAGATATTTTTTTTTTTCAGTAGAGATGTGATGATAGCCAGTCTGACTCCTGCTGAGTGCTCCCGATATGTGGCAAAGAAAGTCTTAGCACCTTGGAATGACTCACAGTATTTTATTTATTTATTTATTTTTTCATTTTCATTTTGAATCTTTCAGTGGTCTAAAACTGCACAATTTAAAGAGTCACTGTCTACACTCCTGCGCAGCAGGGGGCAGCACACTAAACTTTGATGCACAAGAGAAAGCAAGACATAACACAGAATGCAGGGATCTACAGTATATGTATATTACAATATTAAATGTGCAGAATTAAAAGAATGCTGCATTCTTCTCTGAAGGACATGCATTTCATAAACTTTAAAGTCTAGTCAGTCGAGTGAAATGTCTGTAGTGAATTTCAGACATAACATGATAATAATGTCATTAAATAATGTTCATAGCCTATTTAAAGAATGAGACATTAATCCTCCCATTTTTTTCATTGACTAAATCAGGTGATTTTCAAAAGGATTTCATCCAATCTGTGAAATCGAGAACAAGATTGATAGTATTCATTAATTATAATAATAATGGGCTGCTTTGAAAAGACAGCTCTTCTGAATAAATACAGATGTCTATCTCTCTTTTCTCTTTTAAATGCGTATTTGAAACACTTAATTAGCATGATATTTCCTTTTTTTGTGGTTGAATTGACTGAATAAGTGCTTATTGTGCTGTACACAAACAAAGAGCCATTGAAACGACCTTGTATTATGTATATCTATGTGCCGTCATTATTGAGTCTTATATGATGGTGTCATATTACCATTCCAGGCATTATACGTAAATATTGATTATTCAAATTCTTTCCATTGAAAGTGAGCTTGGACGATGAGCATGTACAGTTCACACACACAAAACACAAACATGTTGATAAATGACACTAAGTAAAGAAAGACCCTTGCCAATGAAATTACTCTTGCAATCACTATGAGTGCAGAGGGAATAGCAATGCCAAAAAACAATCCAATAAACAAAAGCCGCCACCCCTTAAACAGTGCGTAGATATGTATGTTTCATATTATAAACTTTACCATCATGCCACAGTCAGATACAGCAGGCTGTAGTATCTGGCCCTATTTGTCAACAGCTCTGTAAATGACACAAGATGAAGTTTGGTGAGTGAGTTAGTGGGTTTTCTCTCACACACGCTGATGTGCCCATGAACTTCGTGAGATGTTCTTGGCAGTAGTTTGTGCCAGCTGCTTTGAAGAAGGATTCCGTCTCTGTTTTTTTTTCTCCTTTCGCCCACAAGCTTAATGCCTCTCAGGTACCAGAGACGGGAAATAAGGGAATCACGATGGCACGGCATGGGGGCCACCTGCCATCAGCCTAGCAGAGAGCTGATTCAATTTCACCCACTTCAACACTGACCGTGACATGCTAAAATGTCCCTCTGGACTCGGCAACTTATCCTGTCTGCGAATCACGACTGAATTTCTGATGATTTCATGCTTTTCTCAAAAATCTGGATAGTCCAACAAAAACAGCTTGAATGTGGGATTATACAGGAACATTGTTTATTTATTTACTTACGTGTCCTGCAACTCAACATGCTGTTATTTTAACTGTGTATACTGCTAAATTTCAGAGACAAATGTAATTAAATCCAAAAATTACATAAATAAATAAAAACTAATTAAACAAAATTTTTTTTTTAAGAATTATTTATACTGAGTATGGTTAGAAAATTTGCTTGACACCATACTACACACTAAATTATGTAGCTAATGTCAAGTTGTGGCCAAAAAAGAGGCCACTTTACTGCAGTTAATCTGTAATAGTAGTATTTCTGCACCCTTAGAAACCTCGTAAATAGCCATTAAAACATTAAAGTTATCCACAAAAAAGACAAACCGTATAACCAATAAACCATCATGGAGCTACAAGGCTGAATAATTTTGACTATATTTCTCATAAGGTTTCCAGCTGGGGTGTGTTTCTGAAAGTCTTTTTGAAGATTTTTTTTTAACCAGAAGTAGTGTGAATTTCACGTTGAACTCTCTCCCAAGTTAATTCCTGTAGGTGTAATTAAAACAGAAGTTGAGAACCTCTGTGATCTGACAGATTTGGGTCATGCAGGAGTCTGCTTTGAGCGTGTGCGTGTTTACAACTTGTTTGTGCCCCTATCCCGTCTGCCGTATCAGGGGATGCATTACGCTTCCGGTTAAAATAACTCAAAGACTTGATTAGTTGCTGCCCTTTGATTATAATATACTGTAATATACTACATTTAATAGACAATGTTTATTCTGAGAGTAAGATGCTTCAAAGCCTCCAGATTCCTCAGTGCTTATTTTACACAAGGTCATTAATTACACTTTATAAGGTTTTTACTTAACTTGATTTAGCTGTCATCTAGGCATCTATCATGAGGGAGAGTTTTAAGAGCAAATTATGAAATACGTTTTATTAAAACTGTATATTATGCTGTTGCACAGGCTATAATGTGCCTTCAAAGGAATACAGCATAATACACAACACATCTGTGTAGCATTTAATTTTCTTATTTTTATTAACAGGGAGTCATTTAAATATTATGACTTCTGAATAAATGACTTAATTCCAGCTGCTTGCAAAGAGCATGTAAAAGTAGTATTTTATGACAGAAGTAGGAAAGCTAATGATAGTTGGACTAAAATCTCACTTATTCCTGCACTTTGTAATTTGGTATAATTATGTGTCAGCATCGCATTATTAATCTGATGGATGTTATTATTAGAACCTGGCTTTTAGACATAATGCACAATATTATCAAAGCCACTGAGTGCTAAAAGCGTCTCAGCAAGGTCACCATGGCAAGGGGGGAGTAAGGGAGAGATCAAAAGAACTTCTCTGAGAACTTTCAATGAAAGGCACTACCTCCCCTGGCTTCAGGTCGCTCAAACATTTTCCCTCTCACACTTTCTCTCTTTTCACTCCCTTTTTCTTCCATATCTCAAATATGAGTACCTAGTGTGAATCAACCAATACAATTCCATTATTTCTTCCACACCTATACATGCCAAGGACAGAAAACCATAGATCCTGCTGGGCAAACAATTCTCTCTCTCTCGCACACACACACACACACACACTGGTAGAAAATTGGATAGGTATTCTCTATTTGCCCCCAAAAGATTTTTACACAAGTAAAAAATCCATATGAGTTGTCAGTTGTTCACTACATTACATTAGAGTGTTAAAATCCTTAAAATAGCATCCTACTTCATCAGTATCTTGTTTTACTTTAAGCAAGATTAAATATTTGCTAAAATTGCAAGGTATTTTGTCACATGTTCAGAGAATGTGTCTTGCATATAAATGTCTTTAGATATTTAATTTTAAGCTCAACAGAATCGTGTGTGATTTATTATGAGCAACGCAGTAAAAACGCGTAAAAATAAAATATGTCCCCGGTTTCACAGACAAGGCTTAAGCCTAGTCCCAGACTAAAACGTAAGTCTGAGCTGTGTCAACGGAAAGAAATTTGCACTGACTGATCTTACAGTAAAATATTATTACTTAAATGTCCTAATTGAACTATGGCCTTATCCTGGCTTAGTCTAAGCCCTGTCTGTGAAACCAGGCCATGATGAGCAGGTCTAAATTTAATACAGCAATCGAAACTTTTTAAATATTATAGTTTTATTGAAAAACCAGGATGCGTCTCAGTCAGATACTGACAGGTTTTCGGACCCCCCAATACAGTAAAACTGCACATTTTAGAGTGGCCTTTTATTGTAGCCAGCCTAAGGCACACCTGTGCAATAATCATGCTGTCTAATCAGCATCTTGATATGCCACACCTGTGAGGTGGATGGATTATCTCAGCAAAGGAGAAGTGCGCACTAACACAGATTTAGACAGATTTGTGAACAATATTTGAGAGAAATAGGCCTTTTGTGTACATAGAAAAAGTTAGATCTTTGAGCTCATGAAAAATGGGGGCAAAAACAAAAGTGTTGCGTTTATAATTTTGTTCAGTGTATATATATATATATATATATATATATATATATATTAGAAAGAAAAATAAAACAGTTCAGTACTTCCAGCACCCATTAACACGACCATAGCCATCATAAGCCAGAACAGCAGTACAGGACAATTTTAATGAGTGGAAGCAGCTGGTTTTATGGCATTTTCTACTAGTCTTCCCATGAGAGCGACCCTGTACTCAGTCTTTGTTTGTAAAAGAGGTCCAAAGTCCTCCGTGGAGCTCTCTTAATTTAAGAAAAAAATTACATATAAATAAAACAGCCACTAAGAAGCCCAACTGTTGCCAATTCACTGTAGGTGGATTCTGAATAGGATTTCGGCAGTGCACCAAATGCTATTGAAGTCCTTCCAATATTGCGAACTAAAGCTCTAGACCTACAACACTGATGTACAGGTGGCTCTAGTCATTGTCTAGCTACAGGCATCGATTTAGGAATGCGCATGAAGACTTTATCAGCCCTACTGTATGTACATTTATCACTGATGTATCTACACATGGGGCTGCTTGTCAAAGTATTCTGTCACCATAGCAACTGTGGGTCTTTTTTTTTTGGTCCAGATGGCCAGTGAAAAATAAGAATGGCTTGATTTTCATCTCCTTATGGCAAATACTGTATCTCAGTTCACAGATGCACTTTAGGGAACATAATATCCCCAATAATATCTCTTCCGTACAATATCATTTTTCACAAACGGGCCAAAGGACTAGACTCTTGGCTTTTCTCTCTCTCTCTCTCTCTCTCTTTCTACATATTTCATAAATAAGAAGACCATGACATGTTACATAAAACGATTAAAAAACGTGCTCTTTATGCTGCAAAATTATTTCTTTGTCATGCAAAAAAATAAAAAATAAAAATAACATCACATTTTAGAGTTGTATTTCTGTTGTTCTCTGGTTGGATCATAAAACACGTTGAAGATATAAAGTGAAATCTGAAATGTTTGACAAACTAATAGAACGGATGCAATGAAGCAACAGAAAACAACACTCAGCTGCTCGTTCTCCTCCACAGCACCATGGCACTGAACTCACCCAAAACTTGCATTATGGGTCACAGCATCCTACACAGCAGAAGAACAAACACACGCATCTGAAAACTCTCTGAAGGTCAAGGGGTTTTAAGATTGGGCTCCTTGGCATAGAAGTGACACAGAAATGGTTTTGTGGGAAGATACAAACATCACAGTTCCGCTAAAACATAACAGCTTTTCTGTTTTATTTTTATCATAAGATTTAAATAACTGAAAAACGTGTGTAGGAGCATTTCCGAATTTCAAATTCCTGCTACAGACAGCGGAAATACTTTATTTATTTATTTTACAAAGTAATAATAATTACTTTTTACAATTTTTCAAAGTAATAATAATAATTTACAGTAACTATTTTACCATGGCACATAGATATCTAATAATTTTACAATGGTTCTTATATATTCCTAGTGAAAAATATATTAAAATGTATTTGAAATACATTTATTTCATACTACGTATCCTACAAATACACTTACATACAGTATTTATGTACTTAATAAATATACCCTGCAATTGTACTTTTAGTATACTAAACTGGTATACTTAAAGTCTGCTAAATTGGAACAACTAATTTACTTAATGTACTTTAATCGTGAGGAAGTAGTGCTGAAGTCCAACTAAAGATATACTGAAGTATATTTGATTGTACTAAAGTGGAACTATTGCAAGTATACTTCAGGTTAAATATCTTGCATTTAAAGACCGATATTATTCAAAGATCACATAATCCTCATCAGTATTGACATTAAAACACATTTTACGCTTAATAATAAGAAATATGCATTGTGCACGTAGTAGCCCAGATAAATTATAATTTTATTATTAGTAAGGTTTGAGTGTTATGTTAGTAAATATGTTAGATCTGAACTATCTTTAGTATGAAATAAATGTATTTTAAATATATTACTTTTTTATGTAAATGTATATATATTAGGGATACCACCGTACTGAATGGTATTACCATGACATTTACATGGTAATCCAAAGAATACTATGGTACATGATCTATTTGAATGGACTCAAAGACCTATACATTATGTAGCTTTGGCGAAGATGGTGAACACATTTTTAAAGCTCACTGTAGCTGACTACAGAGCTGGCGAAAGCTCAAAGTAAACCTATGGATTATATCCATTGGTTGTATCCACCTGAAGTGTCCCAGAATTGCTGTGATGAATTGCAAGAGAACAGTGAGGGTGATTTATATTCTATCCATGATGTACAAGACTGAAAAAAAAGGAAACTTTTAAAGTCTTTAACTGCTTCGGTGTAACACTCTAGAGAAGCAGGATTTGTATTGAGGTGCTTGTTCACAGATAACTTTTTATCTCTCACAATCGGTACATACTCCAGAGTTTTAGAATCAGCAACATCTTACAAACTGAAGATTTTAGCTCCTAGAGCCTAACACATTAACAAGAAGAACACCAGAGAGTTTTGTTCTTGTGTGAAAGTGAAAAATATGGTTGGATTTTATGGTGCAAGTAACTAAGTAAACTAATTATACAAAAACAGCCCAAAACTGTTCCCTTGATAACATCTTCTAAACAGCTCTCCAGTCAACAAAATACAATGAGAGGCTACGCTAAAACAAGAAATGATGCTTGAAACCTGTCAGCAGTAAACACATAGGGTGCATCTCATTCAGCTCTCTAGTTCCCTATAGGTTGTGAATCAGAATATCATGTAAATTAATTCAGGCACTGAATTGCATTGTGGGACTTTTTAGGGAGTGAACATTTTAGTGCACTAGAAGGATTTCCATCTCAAGTAACTGAAACAGGGAGTCGAATGGACGACTCCCTGATCAGTGACCTGACTACTAAACTATGCCATGGAATTATTAGAGAAGAACAAGCATTCTAAATAAAAGTTCATAGAGCTTTTATTATGTATATATTTTTTTCTTTCTAGTCACAAATTTAGAGGTGTGCTCTGGTAATTTGTCTTGTTAAAAGGTGAACTCAGATTGAATTTGGAATAGCATACTACCATGATACTTTTACTATTTTTGTCATGTCTTTATATGATGTAAGAGTAGTATGCTACTCTGATTCTGAATCTTTTACAATAACGTTGACAGCCTGTAATGTGATTTTAATTGACATGCTATAACTAAATGTGGGCTATTTAGATTTGACTAGCACACCAACAGAGAAGTACATATGCAAGACAAGTGTATTGCTGTGTTAGAAAAGAAAGTCAGTCATAATTCTCTCTAAAAAGTTGACAGCATCCTGAATGGTATTTTCATTACAGTTTTTCTCGATTGCTTAAACACATTTCTTGAAACTATGCCTCATATTCTCAAAACAGTAAACACAAATCCATAACGTCTCACCCAATTCCCCAAACATCCTATTTTCAGGTCAAAATGAAGCTCTACACTCAAAACCATTCACTCTTGCTGAAAAACCAAACTTTTCCCTTTTCCCTTTTCCCATCACACACAAGCCCTCAAAAACACACACATTACAACATAGTATTACACACTGGTGAGATAAATTCAAAACAATACTACAAAAAACAAAAATAAAAACCAGTAATAAGTTATGTTGCTTGTGGTTCTCCCCCTCAAGGAACTTTTCACATAATGAACACGTGTAT
>NW_015537973.1:2891131-2904418 GCF_001515605.1 Sinocyclocheilus anshuiensis | reverse complement strand
CTCATCCTCCTCCTCTTCCTCTTCCTTCACCTCTTCCTCCACTCCTTACTGCTCTTGCTCATCCTCTTCCTCCTCCTCCTCCTCTCTGGTGTCCTCGACCTTTTCAATCACATCTCTCTGGATCCATTGTTCCAAAACTGAATGAACTGACTTGGGCTCTTTTATCTATCTATTGAAGGTTCTGATTGGTGTGTGAGCAATTTTGACTCTTAGTGTTTCCACGTGGGTAACTGTGTGCTAATTGAGCTCAAGCTATGCTGACTTGAGTGAACAATATTGAATGCTAGTGCTTTCTAAATGACAACATGGTCAAGGCAATGAGAAATGAAGGGATTTGTGTGTAGAGTTTTGCAGTGACAGTTCAACAAATCTGATTCATGTGTCAAAAAGGGGAATAGTGTTTATAGTTTATGGAAATGGGTGTGCTTTTTGATAAATGGCGTTATGGTTTGAAATTTTAGTTCAAAAGCCTGGTGATAGTGTTCGAGAAAAACTGTAATAGGCAGCAGATAAGACTCCTTCCTAATTAGTCTAAAGAAGCTGTCATTGCATTTAATTCCAATGACACACACACTTACTGGGCAAATCACTTACAAATCCAAATCCGTTTGCATCACTGCGGATAATCTGCGCATATTGGTTTGCAGTGCCTTAAGGATGGTTAGCAGATTATTGAGGATAACATTATCACCACTTTGTCTAATGAACAGTACTGGGTATTTTTTTATTTTAACTGACCAAAAAGTAAAAAAAAAAGAATATCTGCTAAATATTTGGAGGTTTATCTCCGTGGAGACAAGCAAAGTCATTACTTCACACACACCTGAATCCTTTCTTTTATCTGCTGAAATGTCAATAAATCATTCTTGTCGACTGACAGATGGGAAGGTGAAAAGTCTCTCCACCTCTGTAAGTTTCTCGTTGGAGTTTCTGAGAGAATCTACAATACTGTTCATCTTTAAAAAGCAAAATGATTTTGCAGTGCTCTTGCGAGCCAGCAGCAAAATATATTATCTTTAGTGGTGAAATTCCATTCCATGTTGAAGTTTCAGCAATGGACCGAACCGTTTGCCACGAGAGAACCTGCGGAGCATTAAAGTTCTCTTCCAGGCTTCAGAAAAGCTGCCATGTTTAATTCTCAACAAACCTTTTCTTTTCTTTTTTTTTGTGGAAAAAAAGTGTTTCCCAAAAGGGCTGATTTTCAGATTTGTAGAGATGAGAGTTTGCTTTAAAAAATGTTCACTTGAAGAGTAGCATTATAGAATTAAAGCTGAGGAACTCAGTTTCCAGGATTTGTAAAATGAATTCCATTCATTGATCTTTCTTTTTGTTTCTTGCAATCTTGCATATAAAATTTTGAGTATAATAAATTTCAATCTCAAACTGCATTCTAACTCCAACTGAGCCAAACGCGGCTGTATTAATCAACTATCATGAAGGGTTTTTTCAAACAAAGAGATCTTTATAGCAGCATCTTTGATGAAGCAACAGTTCTGCTGACATGAAAGATTCACTACAGTGATTGTGTAAATATGTCTGGAAGAAAAATGCTCTTTGTTCCACACCTTCAATCTCCTGTTCCTTGTCAAATGTCAAAGCACACCAGTTCATTTCTATTAGCTGTCTGATTAAAAGACTTTTGTTGTCTCTATATGAATTATATGAATTGTCAGACTATTTTTCAATATTTCAAATTAGACTTTTCATATTACAGATTAATTATGCCTTATTGTTTGTCCGAGAAATTTAGTCACAATGGAGAGCCTTGTAATTTCAAACAATATTTTGCTTATAAGATATTTTAAACCAGTTTATCACTGCCATATAAGTAAATCATACTCCTGCAGTCTACATGCTAGTGTTCCAATACAATAAAGATTTGATAAGGTCACTTTGGGTAAAAGGCATACCCACTTCTGCTGTCCTGCACTTACTATGAGTGAGACCCTTTCTAATCATGATGGAAACCTTTTCTAACTTTGACTGAAACCCTTTCTAACTATGACTGATACCCTAACTTTGACTGAAACCCTTTCTAACTATGACTGATACCCTTTCGTGGTGAGTTAGAGGAAAAATAAATGACTGGAAAAGTAAATGCAGTGAGAACTGAACATTTGTGCATCCAATACACATCATTTACACCTAGGGATAATGAAGTCTTTCCTTCTTTCCTTCTGCTGTGTCTGCTCTGATGAGTGTGGAGCACCCATGACTACAAATGACTCTCAGAGAGAGAGAGAGAGAGAGAGAGAGAGAGAGAGAGAGAGAGAGAGATGGAATAAGCACATCAAACATGAAAATATATGGTTGGTTGCTGTAACATAACGCAATTACTGCTGTACAATATAAACGTATGATTTTTTTTGATGATTATAAGCTTGGTTTCTTTTCTGGGAAAAAACTTTTTTTTTTTTTGTCCTCATAATTTATTCAGTGTAAGTTGATTGATTAAACACTTAAGTCATTAGCAGATTCATATGAAAGCCATTCAAATAGACGTGCTTCGTCTCACTGACAAGACATATCTTGCCGGAGATATCTTGATCAATGATTTCAATATCATTTTTAATGTCTCAGTATCTCATCTATTCTTTGCAGGTTTCTAGGTTTTATGAATTATATTTGATTGATAGGTGATGTAAGATGAGGCAACCACACACACACACACACACACACACCGCATTTCCATGGCCCCAAAAACTAAAGAATCACAGACTATGCAAAATTTCAATAATGTGTGATAAGGCACCAAAGCAAAAGAAAAAAAAAAAGAAGCAAAGAAACATCTTCATCTTTTCAGCTAAAGCCAAAGTCAAGAACACGAAACATACCACATCTAACAAATGTCTCTGTGATTAATTCTGTCTGTCCTCCAGGAAATGTCACTTCAAAGCATTTCTTAGACAGCAGCGGCACCCTCTTAGGATGCATATCATATGCAGGGATTTTAGGATTTAGGACAGTTAGGATCGGAGGAAAAGACTGTTTCAGTATTAGACATTGATGGGTGTTTCTTCTTGACTCTCTTAAAACGCAGTTCCCAAACTTGACAAGTTGACTAACATACTTGATAGCTAGCATTTTTGTATCCTAGCTACACACAATTAAATATTTTTTTCCAATTGTATAGCCGTAATTTGACAGTATTACGGAAATTATCGTAATAACTGACACCTGAAGTCAGGCACCTCATTAATACATTGATTTTAACTTAGCCTACTGTTTTTGTATTTCTGGTCTATATCCTATGGATATTATACACAAAGGCAGAATATTTTGAGAGGGCATGTTCCTCTCTATTGAGCACTAAGCGACAAAGATACCAGAAGGCAGAATGGGAATGTCAAAAGAATGAATCAATGCATTGTTAATTTCAGTTAATTAGTTTCTGCTTTAATTAATGATTGCAATGATTTAATGAGATTTATTAATTGTATGCTCAACGGCACAGCACTGTGTTTAACAATATTCTTTTTCAGTCGGAAAATACAGAAGCATGAAACAATTCAGCCGCTATTACTCTTAAGCATTTACCCGTCTACAGCTGTTCAGAGTAAGATAAGAAAGAGAACTTGGCCAATGTTAACGAACGAGAATGAGTGACATTTGCTTTGAAGAACTTTGCTGCCCTCTCCTGGTTAATTTAACACAATGCAACTACAGTCTACAGTCGGTTCAATATTGTAAATCGGTTTTAGAGTGGGTTGGCAGTCCATTCAACGTTAATAGCGAATGGGCTATGTTAAATATGATATCAAATTTTAAACATTAGCCAAATAAAACCGGGATTTCAAACAAATGAATAATTAATTACACGTGATTTAGTGTGATGTTACATATTGTATATTATTTTTTATAATGCTAATTAAAAATATTATTTGCAGATAGCATTCACAATAAGTATTTTTCATCTAAGTATTTTTGTATATTGTTATGGTTGTATTGTTTTAAAATCCCAAAATCTTGTGGGTCCTTTAGACACATGAACATATAATAAAAAATATGAATACCACAGAAAGATTAATGTATAGTATGTTTTTAAATATAACATTTATTCAGTATTAATCTAAGCATATCATATACATTTCTATACATTTCTAAAGGTATACAAAGACATTAATCATTTAATAAAAACTACAAATATCCAAAAAAGATCAAATAGACGGCAATTAACAGAACACTACAAGGTAAAGCAAATCCATGTTTTCTATGGTTCTGTAAATACTTTTTACTATACACAATACGCATAAAAACTACATAAACCCAAAATGATAAAAGCTAGTAACATTATAACAAGTAAACATTTTCTGTTCTGTCTAAAAAATATCTATATCATCTATTTATGTGTAAATGCTTTCTGTCATATTATTACACCGTGTACATGAATAGAAAATAACCATAGAAAATAAATAAATAAATAAATATATAAAAACTGCTAAAAGTTGAGAATATAATCAATCTAGATTTGTTGAATATTTTACAATCTTTAAACCATTTTTTTCATAAATATAATTAATCCTCTCTCGCTGCATTTCAGATAAACATTTCAGATAAAAGAATTTCCATCAGTTAGAAGAATGTAACTCATTAACACACTTTCAAAAAGCATAACAAAAACTTTTCAACATCATTTAGATTTGCTGAATATTTTCCAAACTGACAAAACAGCAAATCTATAACCAAAAAAATTTCATAACTACAAACAAAAAACAATTAAATAAATAAATAAATAAATGTTACTGACCTACCATTACTTGTTCCAGATCTCTGAGCTCATATCTAAAGTTTAAAATTTAGATATGGGGGGGGGGTTAGAAAAGAAAGAAAGTACAGAAAACAGAAAAGTAGGATGAATTCACCTAGAATGAGTTGATACTGACACTGCAGTGATCGTCTTCAGAATGAATGATTTGTATTTCCCGTTTATCCTGATATCTTCTGTTATTTGCGACAGAGACTCTGCATGTGAGCAGGGGAAATAAAAGTGTTCAGTGACCCCACACAAACACCAAAGGTCACACTGAGGAAATAAAAGCTGACAACATCCATACCTCATGGAGACCTCTGTATGCCGGCCTCAAAATCAGAGAGCACAGAGGCACTGCCGTGTTTAACTAATGACAGCACTTACCACACTTTGATATATACGGCTACAATTTTCCTTCTGAAAACTGAAATTGGAAATCACTACACCTCACTAAATGATGGCTGAAAAGGAGCAAGAAGATGAGGTTAATGATCCACCCCCCAAAAAAATGGATTAGAGATTACAGCTAGCAATCAATGAAAAATACTAACCTGCTACTGCTAGTTAATGCCACTATGACAAGCTACCCAAAATTCAGATCTGGCAACAAAATTTAATTTAAACTTTCAGTTAAATCAATTGTTATTTCCAGAGTATTAAAAAGTATCCAAAAATTTTCCTTGGGGGGAAAAAAGTTTATTAGCCTGCAATGAATCAATAAACATATTCAAAAACAAACAAACAAACAAATAAATAAATAGTGCACATATCATTTGAGAGGGATCCAGTATTCAGAAGTATCCAGTATTCACATCACACATGTAATTAAAATAGAAATTAGAAGTAATCAAACTTTGGGTTACACTTTATTTTAAGATGTCCTTATTACAGTGTAGTTATACATTTAAGTACCAAGTAATATTAATTAACAACATGTACTTACTATATGGTTAGGGTTAGGATTAGGGTTTGGCTTAGTGTTACTTGCATGTAATTATGCATAATTTATTTTTATTATAATAGTAAGTACATATGATGTGTAACAAGGACACCTTAAAATAAAGTGCTACCAAACTTTGTTTTGCTATACGTTGCACAGGAAATCTTAAGTCAGATAAAAAAAGCATTAACTAATGACATAAGAAAAATGCTTAATGTGAAGGAAAAACATACAGTATGACTTAAAACAAAAACAAATGAAACTAGTTTCTCATACAAATAATAGTGTATACTATAAATGAACAATTATTTTGTGGCTAATATAATTAATTATATGTACATGTAATACATGTAACATATAAAATATTTTAACAATTAAAAAAAAAAAAAAAGTATTACCTTGAAGAACTTCTGAGATGAAAAATTCTGTTGACCAAATGAGAATGCTTAAATTTCTAGAAATGTTGTCCTAAAACAGGTTTTATTGTTATTATTTAGGCTAGTGTTGTCCATATAGGTGTAATATTTGCAAACTTTTTTTTTATTGTTATTAAATATGGTCCTTTCAAACGATTTGCTGGGGGGTGGGGTCCAATTTCAATAAGATTATTAAAAACTAAAAATCACTTACTGCAGAAAAAAACCACTACTGCTTTAAAAAAAATTGTTGAGACTAATATGACAATTAGTGTTGCTTTGGATGCTTGAAGTCTAAGTTTATATTATTTTTTTATATATATTATTTTTAATTGATTTTCATTATTTAACTTTTTTTTTTATGTATACATTATCCATATCTTAGCACTCAATTGTTCCACAAGGATGTTTCTATATCAGTGTTTTCTTCGACAGTGAAATACATAAACCTCAAAGAGGTTCGAAGATTAGATCATCACATTTGTTCTTTCTTTTTGCCCAAAAGGCCCTTAAGAGGCAAGTCTCATCTAGCTACGCTACTTTAGTAGCATTCTACTGCGAGAAAGAAAATGGTGAGCCAAAGATGAAGTTATGTTAAAGTATTTCCATTCTCATCAATTATCAGAAAATGATCAGTTGTTTTCATTGCCTGACCTACATGGCGAACAATAAACATATATAATAATTCTCCTTACAAGAGGCAAATGACAAGCAGCAAAAAGGGGGAAGAGAAAGATGGAGGCAGAAGATTCATGATGTTGGATGGATAAACAGACAGCTACAAACATACAAAAAGACGAATACAAGATATAAGACAAGAGAAGTAGACAGAGCACAGAACAGAGACGCGCAACACACACAAAACCAAAAGAAACAGGGCGAGAAGTAGGCTATAGCGCGAAGCTGCAGAGACTGCGTGAGAAGATACAGAAAGAAAAAGAGCGAGAGGGGAGTGGCCTATCAGCGATCGAACTGGGCGGGGCAGGAAACTTGCGTGACAAACAGAGTCAAAAACAAGCGTCTCCAGGCTGAGCTCCTCTCCTCTGGGCAACGCATTAATACCACTGCCTTTCATCTTTCCTGTCGCTTTCTGTTAACCCAGTCCTGCCTCCACTCCCCACATCCATCTTTAATCACCACTCCCCAAACAGGCTCACCCATTACCACAGTTAGGCTGGCCAGGCATGAGCAATCCATCCCCAAGAAGCAGAGATGGAGGAATGACTCGGTTGCTCTTTATTTATTATACTGATTCACATCTGCCCCCCTAATACAGTGAGGTAATGTAATTTCTTCTGTCTTTTTGAATAAAGTTGCCCATTAGTTTTAGACTTGCCAATTGAAAGAGGATCCCTCCTGATACCTAAGAGCTCCCCTTTTCCTTCTCAAAAAGAGATGTTACAAATTAGTCAATTGGCCTTGGTCTTGGAAACTTCAAAGCCAGTGATGTGACCAACCCATCCAACTGTTCACAGGCATGTTTAAAAGAACTTACAATAACCTGTTCTGGAAAAAAACATTGTCTGTTGAGGTCACATGGTGTCATGTGCTCACAAGAATGACATAGTGAGAAGTAAAGAGGTATAAGTTAATTAACCATAAGAGCTGCAGGTATGACCATGAGTCTTCACATTGCACATTCTCTGTGTCCTCTTTCTCCTTCTTTTTCTTTCTCACGCGATCCCTTCATCCAGCAGCAATTCAGTAAAGCGTGCACTGCATCTCCCCATGCAACAACCAGTTAATTGTCAGATTAAATAAACTCAGTCAAGGAGATGGACTCAGAAATCAGAACCTGGGTTTGGGATGATAAATCAGACATGAAAAATGACAACACATGCGCAAAGTCAATCTTAAAGCACAATCCATGTGAAGTCTCAATATTAATATTTAACATCAAAAGGCATTTATTGTACATGTGGTTTAGATGAAATGCCCTGAAAAAGAATATTTCTTAGGTTTTTGAGTATTCGTGTTCACGTGTGGATCAGCTTCATATGTGAAATGAAAGACTTTAGCTGAACACACACACACACACCACGCACACACACACACACACACACACATAAACGCCACTGCTTGGAGGTTTTGATACATTCTCTATGAAATGCCTTTTCATAACACTCATAAAAACAAGTATTAAACATTAGAAAAAAAAAAATTCTCTCTTTTGTCTAAATTCTTTCTTATTGCAAAGTGTGATGCAAAATGGCATTAACTAGCAAATCCTTTAAAACAATTTAATTGTAAATAAGCATATTATTTCAGTTGTAATACTGCAAAATCGCTTGTACCCATACTTTTTTTTTCTAATTTATTTACAAAGGACTTTTTTTTTACATTCACTTACATTTCTTTTTGTCAACACACAGCATTTTTCTGAAATAAAATATAAACCTAGCCAAGCTCACACTGATGTTATTTAAAACGTAAAAACTAAACTATCAATTCTGACTGCTAGCTTTGTCAAAAACGTTATACTTTAAACAATAAAATAACTGCTGCAACACAGATCATATTTAGTGATCATATATATATATATATTTCTCTTTTATGCATTTACATTTTTTGCTTTAAGCAGTGGAATTTTTTGTTTGATCTGAACTGCATTTAAAAAACTCACATTTTCACCTCTTTGTGGCAGCATGACAAGCTGGGGTTGGCAGGGGGTAATGTAGCATGAAGAGGTTAAACAAACAGACATTCTTCATTAAAAACCTCCAGCTGATAAAGGCGATAAACTGACATTTTAGGCCAAGCTGACATAATAATGAAAATCATGCACTGACTATGTTATTATGCTACTGTTTTACTCTTCTATAAAATAATTATGTAGCAGAAGGTGTAGTAAACTGGTACACACAGTTTGTTCAATTGAACAAATACACAAAATCTACAGTAATTATAGCAATCACTATAAAAATCAGTAACTAATTTTAGAGGATTTTAGAGGATGTGTGAATTCAGTTTATACTGTTTGTGTGTGTGTGTGTGTGTGTGTGTGTGTGTTTGTGCAATGCTTACTGTCTCCATATATTTGCATTAAAATTAGCTTAGACACAAACACATTTCAAAATTACTCAACTGAGAAGAATGAACAAATCTTACTGTTTCAGATATATTCAGATATACAGAACAATGACGTATCATGAGTAAAATGCCTTGCACACATAAATCTTAATACATGACCTCAATACACGATGAACATAGATAAACATGCTGTATGGATGATTATAGAAATACTATCATATGCCATCAAAAAAAAATTCCTTTACACAGATTAATAAATTACTGTAGTTATGCATTTAAATGCCATGCATGTGATCAAATTGTGTTATATGTTTCCTTTAACACCAATTCTGAAATATGATTTTTCTTCATTAAGCTTTTGTTTCAAACAATTGCAAACTGATGCTGTATTAACCACAGAGGCAAGTAAGCACAAAACTTCAGCTGTGCCTCCGCCCAAATATCAATTCCAATTTCACGGTGACGACTCAATCCAGGTTCAGACCGCAGAGACCACGAGGGCGTTCGGGCTGACTGCACCACTAAAGAGCGACAGCAGATACCTGGACCTTAAATGTGTCTAATGTCAATGCGGAGTTTAATGGGTCAAATGAAGGGTCCCTGCAACAGAAGCATAGCAGGGTGAGCCTGAACCCGGCTACTGCTTTTATAGAAAACAGTCCTTAACGATCATAAAAAGTCATGACTGACTGAACTTTAGCCTGTACACAAACATCATGCATGCCATCCATCGGTTCAGCCGAGCATACAGACCAACATTACTGCAACAACACAGAAGCTGTCCTGAACTTGGCTTATATGAAAACTAATCTTTTCATCTTTGTTAAATGCAATTGATTTCAAGTTTATCGAAGAGAGTCTCTCTCTTGCAGAATCACTTGTCTGTTATGGCTTCAAGATTTCCTAGGTTTAACATTTATTCTACAAAAGAGAAGTTATAGATAGCCATCGCTGCACTTTTTGTAATTGTATTTAAGAATTTAAGAACTAGTCATTTTTTGTTTGTTACAAGGGTCAGTGACATTATGTTTATTTTTAAATTTATTTAGCATATATTAGGTTAATTTCATATACACAACGATTTGAATTAACCTCCTCTATGATAAACATGTTTTTAATTTCTAAATTTAATTTGATATGTTTTGAAGGGGCATAATAGTCAGAATAGTGATACTGTACATTAATATCCTAATTAGGAAAAACAAACTCTTAAGGAGTATGGTTTAATCTTTTATCATTATTTCTTAGAAAAAAAATGTTTCAGCAAACTTTAGCTTCACTTTAGCTTTCATGCAGAAACATGTTGAAAAAGAAAATATTATATCATAGAAAAAAAAGTTGTTCTATAGATATAAAAATAAATGAATAAAAATAAAAAAACTACAAAAAACTTGTCATGTGATATGCTCAAAGCCATGTAGTGCAAACAATAAGCAGAGATATGCAGAAAAACATTATTTATAAACATTATTTATAAAATTGTTATATCACAAAATTATATTTTATAAAATAATAGATATTCTATAAAAAATAATATAAAATATATCATAGAGAGAACCCCTGCAGTACCATATGACTATGAAAGGTCTGTATGTCTTTTTAAATGGCAGATAATTGGATGACAATGTTCAGGATGTAAAATGTCCCACAAAATGTAATGATTAAAATGAAAACATAATAAACTTAAAAATAATTAACTGGCAAAAAAACAAGTTTTCCAAAATAAGAAACCAAAACCAAAAAAGTTTATTTCTAATATGTTTTAAATTTAGTTTAATATAGTTTTCATATTGTGAACAGTCATATATTTGTCACTGAATGATAAATGGTAAAAAGACAATGTAGCTTTGAGGTGGATATGGCACCATTCTTCTCTGATGATTGTTAGAAACACTCTAGGTTTGTGTAAAACAAAGACAGAAATTTCTGTTCAGTTGAAGACTGCCTTATTCTTTTCAATATCTGTGCTGGAACACTAAAAACCGTTAATGCTACCAACAGGAGCCAGTACACGTTTTATCACAGAGGTTTTATTATTTATTGCTGGTGAACCCCCACACACACCTCATGCCAAACTAAGATACTCAACAGCCTCGGGTGTGTTACGCACTAGTAAGCAGAGTAACATAAATGTCTGGATGGTTCTGCATTATTTTAGCATACTTGTCCTCTCTTTGATTTTCTGCTTATGAGGAATGTCTGAAATGCAGACTTTGCATAAAGAGTATATTCATATGTGAATGTGCTCTTCTGCTAATGTGCCCATGACAATGTCTAGGAAAAGTAGTGAGATAAACCACAATTACACATCTTTTACCTGCATTACTGTAACTACCAACAGATGGGGTTTGTATTCACCCCGTATGCCATTCCTTCAAAGCCAAGACAGATGTAAAAGCATACTAGAGTTTTCAGATTGACCTGTGGAAATGCAGCATTGTTACAAGACTGATATTGCACTAGTGGACAGAGCAGAAAGAAGAGGCCAGGTCATTCCTACAGTTGATGGATTCTGGAGTGAGCAGATTTGTAAAAAATAAAAAAGTTTTTTTTTCTAGTGTTGTCAGAGGGGGGAAATATCATTTCAAATTTCATATTCTAGAAAACGTATCCACCCTGTTACATGACATTTTACAGTGCAATGTATAACGGTGGACGTTTAAATTAAATGAAAGAACAAATGCTATAGCATAAGATAGACATTTAGAAAGAATTTTAATAGATATGTAAAATCGATTTAGAAAAATAAACAAGCATTTTCATATCAAGTATAAACGGAGACAATAAGGGTGGACATATTTTACATTACTAGATAAGTCTTCTAAAAATAAGAAAAAGAGAGAAAAGATTATTACTAATACTTACTTTGTTCTTGGAGTTGCTTTCCCTCCAAAGAAATGATGACACTTCTAGCAAATCACATGATTTAGACCAAATGCCAATATAACAGGACAAACTGGAGTTTAAGATGCATGAACTAATTTAATGGTTTTACATACAGTGCCGTGAAACAGTTTTTGCCCACTTCCTGTGTGTGTGTGTGTGTTTATTTTTTACGTATTTGTCACACTTAAAAGATTCAGATCATCAAACAAATTTTAATATCACACAAAGATAACACGAGTAAATACAAAATGCAGTTTTGAAATAATGATTTCATTTATTAGGGGAAAAAAGCTGTCCAAACCTGCCTGTCCCTACGTGAAAAAGTAATTGCCCCCTAAATCTAATAACTGGTTGTGCCACCCATTGCAGGAATAACTGCAATCAAGCGTTTGCGATAACTGGCAATGAGTCTTTTACATCACCGTGGAAGAATTTTGGCCCACTCTTCTTTGCAGAATTGTTTTAATTCAGCCACATTGGAGGGTTTTCGAGCATGAATGGACTGTTTAAGGTCATGCCACAGCATCTCAATTGGATTTAAGTCCGGACTTTGACTTGGCCACTCCAAAACCACTCCAAAATTTTGTTTTTCTTGAGCCATCAGAGGTGGTCTTGCTGGTGTGTTTGGGATCATTGTCCTGCTGCATAACCCAAGTGCGCTTGAGCTTGTGGTCACAAACTGATAGATGGACATTCTCCTTCAGGATTTTCTGATAGAGTGCAGAATTCATGGTTCCATCAATTATGGCAAGTCATCCAGGTCCTGAAGCAGCAAAACAGCCCCAGACCATCACACTTCCACCACCATGTTTGACTGTTGGTATGATGTTCCTTTTATGAAATGCTGTGTTGGTTTTAAGCCATATGTAACGTGTCGGTTACGTATGTAACCCTCGCTCCCTGAAGGAGAGAACGGAGACGTCACGTCGGTGACCGATGAATTGGGAAACAGAGACGTCATGTTGGTGCCTGACGAATTGGGAATCTCGCCAGAGAGACCAGTCTACTTTGAGTGAAAACTAAATGAGCCCGTGCACATTGGCATGCAATAATTGCATCCAGCTGCTGCTGATCACAGCGTGAGCATAAAAAGGCAGCCGGTGCAACGTATACCAGGTTTTTGCTGAGAAGCCGAGCTGGTGACCCAGCCGCTCAGCGGTAGTACAGCAGCCATGGCGACGGGACGTACACCCTTTTTGGTGTAGGCCGGGGCCCGCAACAAGACCAGTCACTGTTGTCATAGCACTACCCACTCAGTGAGATTG
>NW_015537973.1:2888759-2890966 GCF_001515605.1 Sinocyclocheilus anshuiensis | reverse complement strand
GCATCCGTGTAAACCACAGCATGCCTGGAGACCTGTTCTAGGGGCACTCCTGCCCGGAGAAACACAAGGTCTGACCACTGGGTGAAGGTTTGGCGACAGGCCGGTGTAACTTGGACCCGGTGAGTGCCGCACTGCCATGCCCACTTCGGGACTCGGCCATGAAGCCAGTGCTGAAGCGATCTCATATGAAGTGATGTGCTGTCTGTTTGACCGAATCCAACTCCATACCGAGAAAAGAGATCCTCTGCGTCGGGGAGAGTTTGCTCTTTTCCCAGTTGACCCAAAGGCCCAACAGGCTGAGGTGTGAAAGTACCAAATCCCTGTGTTCGCACAACTGATCCTGAGACTGAGCGAGTATGAGCCAATCGTCGAGGTAGTTGAGAATGCGAATGCCCTGTTCTCTCATGGGAACAAGGGCGGCCTCCGTGACTTTCGTAAAGACACGGGGCGACAGGGACAGCCCGAAGGGCAGGACCTTGTACTGGTATGCCCGCCCCTCGAACGCAAACCGCAGAAATGGCCTGTGGTGCGGAAGGATCGAAACATGGGAGTACGCGTCCTTCAGGTCGATCGCTTCGAACCAATCTTGGGGATGGATACACCTGAAGATGCATTTCTGCGTGAGCATCTTCAACGGGAGCCTATGAAGGTTCCGGTTCAAGATGCGCAGATCCAAGATGGGTCTCAACCCACCGCCTTTCTTGGGTACAATGAAGTAAGGGCTGTAAAACCCCATCCTCATATCGGCTGGAGGGACCGGCTCTATCGCATCCTTCGCCAATAGGACTGCGATTTCCACACACAAGACAGGAGCATCGGCCGCCTTCATTGTTGTGAAGCGGATGCCGCTGAACTTGGGGGGATGCCGGGCGAACTGAATCGCATAGCCAAGGCTGATGGTCCGCAGAAGCCAGCGAGATGGACTGGGTAGCGCTAGCCAGGCACCCAGATACCGTGCAAGCGGGACCAGCGGATACAACGCCGTACCCGCAGTGGGGCACCGAGGTGGAACGCAGGGATCCAACTCAGGCGGCTTGTGAGCGGACCGAAGAGGGGTCTGAGTGTGCGGTGACGGGAGAGGTGCATTCACCATCCCCCAAAGAGCAGCTTCCTCCCTCTATGGGCGGGACGGCCTGCCTACACCCAGCTCCACGGCGCCGCTTGCTCAAGGCTGCTGCGGATGCAGAGCGGGAGCGGGGGCGAACGCAGGGGGCCGCCCTTGGTGACAAGCAGGCTGGGGCGCTGCGGCCGGCGGACTGGTGGAGGCAGCAGCTGCCCGCCGGGGCAGGATGTGACGAATCGCCTCAGTCTGCTTCTGTGCAGCCGAGAATTGCTGGGCAGAGCTCTCGACTGCGTCACCGAAGAGGCCGGTCTGGGACACAGGGGCATTGCGGAACCAAACTTTGTCGGCGTCCCTCATGTCGACCAGACACAGCCAGAGATGGCACTCCTGCACCACAAGTGTGGACGTCGCACGACCCAGAGAACTTGCGGTGACCTTCGTCGCTCGAAGCGCGAGGTCAGTAGCGGTTCGGCGCTCTTTCAGAACTTCCGGATCATGACCACCCTCGTGCAAGTCCTTCAATGCCTTGGCCTGATGAACCTGCAGTAATGCCATAGCGTGTAAGGGGGGAGGCAGCTTCTCCACAAGCCGTATAAGCACCTCCGGTCAGACCAGACGAGTGCCTACAGGCCTGGGAGGGGAGCGACGGGTTACCCTGCCAGGAGGAGGCGGTCTTAGGACACAACTGCGTCGCTACAGACCGCTCCACCGGGGGGGGATCGCCGTATACCCCCTAGCTGCACCCATGTCGAGGGTGGTGAGGGAGGAGGAACCAGCCGGTCGGTTTCCGGCAGTAAAAGGTGCCGTCCATGACCTGGTGAGCTCCTCATGCACCTCCAGGAAGAAAGGCACTGAGGCGGGGCACTGAGAACCAGCGCAAGCTACCCCGAGAAACCAATCGTCCAACGTCGAGGGCTCGGGACGCGGTGGAGGTTTCCACTCATGCCCTACCCTCTCAGCGTCCTGGGAAAACATAGCCGACATCTCTGGATCCGATTCAGGCCTTGCCACCATCCCGGAGGGCGGCAGAGCAGCCGAATCTTCCTCTCCAGAGAGCTCTTCCTCCGATGCAGTGATCGACATCCGGTCGTTGGGAGGAGCACCGAAGGATACCACTGGTACGCTCTTTGAAGAGGGCCCAGCG
>NW_015537973.1:2887663-2888725 GCF_001515605.1 Sinocyclocheilus anshuiensis | reverse complement strand
ACGGAGCCTGGCCCGCAGCTCCGAGATGGTCATCTTCCCGCAATGGGAACATAACTCATCCGCGAACGCCACCTCAGCGTGCTTAATGCCCAGACACGTGAGGCAGCGATCATGACCATCACCCGGCGTCAGGTAATGACAGCATCCAGAAACACACGGGTGAAACGGCATCTTTAAAAAGACGAACCGTCGTCTTTACAAAGACGCACCCGTGTAAGCTCTTTTAGAGAAATATGCTCTTTTAGGGAAATGCTCTTTTAGGTGCTGAGACGCACAGGGGAAATGACCGCTTGCAGCACGACAGGGGGTAGTGCAGCCTGAAGTGCGCGACCCACTCGACAAAGGAACGACCACCGCTGAAGCGCCGTCCGCCAAGATAAGAAGCTCCCTAGAGCGCGCTAGACTCGCATTGGCTCGTTTAGTTTACACTCAAAGTGGATTGGTCTCTCTAAACGTGATGTCGAAACACCTTCCAAAAAACTTTTGTCACAGCAGTCCACAGAATATATGCCCAAAAGTCTTGGGGATAATCAAGATGTTTTTTGGCAAATGTGTGAGGAGCCTTTGTGTTCTTTTTGGTCAGCAGTGGCTTTTGCCTTGGAACTCTCCCATGGATGCCATTTTTGCCCAGACTCTTTCTTATTGTTGAATCATGAACACTGACCTTAATCGAGGCAAGTGAGGCCTGCAGTTCTTTAGATGTTGTTCTTGGTTCTTTTATGACCTCCTGGATGATTCGTCGTTGCGGTCTTGGAGTAATTTTGGTAGGCCGGTCACTCCTGGGAAGGTTCACCACTGTTCCAAGTTTTCTCCATTTGTGGATAATGGCTCTGACTGTGGTTCACTGGAGTCCCAAAGCCTTAGAAATGGCTTTATAGCCCTTTCCAGACTGATACATGTCAACTATTTTGTTTCTCATCTCTTCTTGAATTTCTTTAGATCATGGCATGTTGTGTTGCTCTTTAAGCATGCTTCACTTTGTCAGACAGGTTCTATTTAAGTGATTTCTTGATTCAACAGGTCTGGCAGTAATCAGGCCTGGGTGTGGCTAGTGAAATTTAA
>NW_015537973.1:2884558-2887646 GCF_001515605.1 Sinocyclocheilus anshuiensis | reverse complement strand
TTATCTTTGTGTAATATTAAAATTTGTTTGATGATCTGAATCTTTTAAGTGTGACAAATATGCAAAAAATTTTAAAAACAGGAAGGGGGCAAAAACCTTTTCACGCCACTGTATTAAAAAAGATTTGAAACATGATTGGGGACATACTAATACTAATCATATTAATCATTATGAATCTGTTAATTGTGGTATATCTGCATGCGTGCAAACCATGTGGCATTAAAGTTGCATTTATGTAACATCTTATGTAAAATATGAAGTATTTTTCATGTGGTACATAAATCTTGTAGAAATGACCCGGCTGTGGAAGCATTATCGTCATAGTGATATCCTGACTGGATTACGAGAGGAGACTAAAGATTATATAGCGCTAAATCACCTTTAGTTTCTGTTTCAAGATGCAACTGAGTGACGAGTTGGATGGAGAATCAACATGAAGTGGGTCATATGCTAATCTGTCTTTTAGCCTTTTGATACTCTCGATTCATAAAGTACTGTACGGCCCTGAAGAGAGCTTAGACTGAACCATCAGAACATGCCCAGAGGAAAATACACAAGAAGCTTAACAAACAGAGGCTGAGATGAAGGCACAGTGGAAAACCACACCTTTTCTTTCATTACAATTTCTTTGGCCTGGTTTCCTTTTGTGTCTCATCCTAGGCAGGAAACATGGTTACACCATGTGGTAAAACAAATCTTTTCATGCTTATTAGGAGAATACTGACGTCATGTGAACATGAGGACAAATGGGGGAGGGATGAGTTCATGTGATGGGAAAGAAATGTGACATATAGTGAATGACAACGAGGGCAAAGGGTAGTTAAATAAATGGAAGAAAGATAATGTGTATTAAGAGAGAAAAAAAAGAGAGGGAGTGGAGAGCATTAAAGGTCTCAATACTGGTCACCAGTGTGAAAAGGCCATGCCAGTCTGGATAAGGATCAGTGGGGTTACATGCCCATGAGGCCAGGGACTGTCCACCCTCACATACACGGGGTCGGACTTGGTGCAATATCAGAGAGAGTGCCGAAGTACACACAGTAATATGAGCTAAATAATCTCTGCCTCTCACTCACAAGCTAAAGAAGAAGGGAAATAAGAGACATAAAAAGTCAACCACAGTCAATACATCAGAACCTCAGTGAGCGGGTTAGTTTTTTGTCCATGGTTTAAAAGGCAAACAGGCATCACTGTCCACAAAGTACACATTAGACGTCATTTTACAATTAAGTATCACACTGTGGATTTTCAAACTTGAAGCCCGTTTCATTACAGTAAGTGCCTTTGATATTGCCTTTGCTGTTGTTGCCTGTTGCAGGATATCATTCCAATCACAGTACAATACTTAGGTCTTTCTCTTAGACTAAATTTAATCTTCCAAGATAGTTGCTTAACAGGTTGTATGGTTTTTTATAATAATAATAATAATAATAAAGAAGAAAAAAATATATACAAAAAATGCATAATTTAAAAAATAAAAAGACTGTATTATTTACTTGACTAGTTTTTGCTGAAACTAATAACTACAAACTGTTAACGAATACAACAACTAGCTACTTGTATGTTATATATTCGTTTGTAAATGAGAAGAGAAGCATGAATATACGCCACTCCGTTGGCAACAAATTTATAACTAGTGTAAAGTTAGATTCTTCTAAATTTGGTCATTTTAGGAAAATAAAAACCTGCACTTTAAAAAGCATATTCGAAAATCTGTTTAATAAAACCCTTAATCAATAGCAGTGACATAAAAGGGAAGATTTAGCGCTTCAACAATATGATTTAAGGTACTGAAAACTGTGTCAAGCTTGTTACGTGTCCATGTAAACGAAAATCTTAAAATGCATGTGTACACAATTTTTTCATACTTTTTTGTCATCAGACGAAATAAACTATGCGTCATGTATAATTAAACTATAGTTAAAACTATAACTAACATAATAGGCAATGAGCTGGCACCTTTATCCTATTGTTGGGCTTAGTGTCTTTTGTATTATTATTATTATTATTATTATTATTATTATTATTATTACATTTCACCTTAATGTATGCAATGTCTTTATGAAAAACTAGAAAAACATAACAAAAACAAACAAAGAAAACAAAAAGTCTCCTGAAATAAATATGAAACTATACGAAGCCTATCCCAATAATAATAATGTCAAATTGTTATTATAAAATTAATTTAACAGGTCGCAGTATAAGACAGCAAAAGAAAAAAAAAAAACTCATAGACATCAAGAAATCGTCCATAAGCTCACTTTCAAAATACTGGAATCGAAAAAATATAGGCTATATTTATGTCTATATAGAATTTTATGTATTTGTACACAAATATGGACTAACCCAACCATTGGGTTAAATTTTTAAATTAAATGTTTAACCCAAAAGGTGGGTTAGTCCATATTTGACCCAAAGTTAGGTTGAAACAACCCAGCATTTTCTAGAGTGTATGTGTTTTATACTTCTCCTAGTGCTAACACATTTCAAATGACAGGATCTACAGTTCTCAATTTCTATTAAAAATTTAAAATTACGAAAAAGTACGGAAGAGGATTAGGGTGTGTATACCCGCTAAATAATTAATGAAATAAGTTTATGTTAGGTTTTAATCCAGAACGTTATTTAGCATATTTACGTAGGATTTACTCTCCAGAAACGGTAACGGTCACAGACGTCAAATCACAGATATTTTAGATAAAATAGAACCAATAAAAAGAAAATTACAATACAAAATAAAATAGTTTATTTTTTCATAATTATATTTTATTTTCATGTAGCTAGTAGGCAATAATTTTAAATTTTGATATCCACAAACGATGCTGTAAAATGTTTAGTCAAATAACTCAAAAATATCTCTCATGTGATAAACTCATATGGTTTTTAAAACTAAGTTTAAGATAAATATATGATTTAATATAACTGAAGCAAGACAAATATCACGTTAAACGTTTTTTTAAGAATCAGGTAGCAGCTATCCATTTACAGTTTTAAAGAAAAAGAATTAGGCTAATGTTTTCATGCCGCGCTTAACAGGCCAAAAATCTCGATATTACCGTTTCGTGCCAGCTTGGGGTCCTAAAATATA
>NW_015537973.1:2874853-2884438 GCF_001515605.1 Sinocyclocheilus anshuiensis | reverse complement strand
CCCCCCCCCCCCCCCCCATCTACATTATTTCAAACTGTTCTGTTTTTCTACTTTCTATGACTACAAATGCTTGAAAATGCCATAGGCTATGCTCTCAAATCTCCGATTTAAACAAAACCAAACGCATCAATGTAGGCTTTTTATCCAATTATGCTGTCAGGGCCAGGAACATAGGCTATTTATTGCAATTTAGCCTACTGTTAACGCTCGAAAAACATATTTTAAATTGAATTTCATGGGTCAGTAAATAAATCTAATAAGCTTGATCTACAAAGTTCAGTGTTTTACAGAGGAGCTCCAAAAATCCCGAATATTTTAACTGTGGCTTAACATATTATTTGACATATTTAAATGCATTATGCAAACACAATATATCCTGGGATGTCCCGATGAAGGCTGTCTCATTGCCAAACAGTGGCGTTTGCTGTAACGTCGTTGTGATGTAGCGACCGATCCGACCAATAGACGGAGCAGCATCCGATTCTACGAGATCCCCAGCTGACGCGATGCGCTGAACCACTATCTGTATTTTGATTTGCTCCATAATTGACCCAAATAAAGCCCTCTGTGACAGGGGTTCCACCGACCCTAAGGCACGATCAAAAGCGAAGTCGGTAAATACCCTTTCACGAGTAATCCCGTTTGATATTGTGCTCGTCCGATAGCAGAATGCCCTCCGCTCGTTAAGCATTTCACTTGACTTGGATTTTTCTTTACTACAGCCCCGATTCTCTCTGGACGGAGCCGTGGACGCACGAAGGATTTCATCCTGCTGAAGCGATGGTTGAGCTGGGATATCCGGAGAGGAAGGATTCGTTACATTTTGCTTAGAAGTAGCCTATTTGCGAATCACCCGGCTATTGCTGTGACTGGTATATTTGTACGAGAAATGCATGACAAAAGCCAACAACAACATACTTCCACCACATCCAGGGGCTCGTCGTTTTTTATCGAGAATTTACTTGGCTCTTGTAGGACAGAAAAGTCCGTCCGTCCTTTAAAGGATAACGATGGCATGGAGCGAGAGATGGTTCTTAAGGGCGGCACTAAAGCGCATCGCAAGGAAATGTGCAGTCAAGCATCCAGCACAGGCTTCAAGACAGACATGTGTCGGAGCACACAATCACCTCTGGAGTGGTATAAACGGGAAACCTCAGAGAGTAAGTTGCGGGGTACACAGACATTGTATAAAACTCATAATTATGTTAAAAATCGTAAATGAAAATAACATAGAGATATTTAGGCTAGTCTGAACTGATATCTAGGCCTACATTAAATAGCCTATTTAATTTAAATGAGAATATAAGCTCCAATGGATTGTGATTCTTCTTGATGGAATAGGATGACTTGCGCATTATTAGTTCCCAACTGAATAATTATTTTCCGTGTTGGTAGGCCTATGCAGCATCAATTATGCTACTGGGAGGTTCACATTAGTTTTAAGCCTCATTAGGTAAACCCAACAAAAGCAACTCGAAAGTGCGGAGCAGCCGAGACGCAATGAAAACTTCCCAAACTCGTCAAAGGCTTAAGAGTGCAACTGGCTTGTCTGATTCTCTGTAAAGCTATGAAAGCCACAGGGAGAGAATTGGCTGCGAAGACACACCAATATTCCATATATGGGAACGTGCCAGATTTAGAGCAGATTTTTTATATCACTTTGGCAAACATCTGATCTGAAACGTCTGATCAATTATAATAAACATGTCTTTCTCAAACACTTACACATTCGTTACTTTATTAGGCCAACAAAAGCAACTCGAAAGTGCGGAGCAGCCGAGACGCAATGAAAACTTCCCAAACTCGTCAAAGGCTTAAGAGTGCAACTGGCTTGTCTGATTCTCTGTAAAGCTATGAAAGCCACAGGGAGAGAGTTGGCTGCGAAGACACACCAATATTCCATATATGGGAACGTGCCAGATTTAGAGCAGATTTTTGATATCACTTTGGCAAACATCTGATCTGAAACGTCTGATCAATTATAATAAACATGTCTTTCTCAAACACTTACACATTCGTTACTTTATTAGGTCCAAAAGGAGAAACCCGCCATTCCAGTGAACACTGCCGCAGCGACAGGAACAGCCCCGTGGCTTCTGAGCTTCTTGATGGAGCAGTGGACCGAAAAACGAGCGAGTGTGTGGTTGATGAGGGTGAGGACGCTCGACAGCTTTTCGACGAGCGCTCTGGTCCCGACACTTCGGAGCCAGGCTCGGCCAGGAAGAAAAAGACACGAACTGTGTTCAGTAGAAGCCAAGTCTTCCAGCTAGAATCCACTTTCGACATGAAGAGATACCTCAGCAGCTCTGAGCGCGCCGGCCTCGCGGCCTCCCTGCACCTGACCGAGACACAGGTGAAAATCTGGTTCCAGAACCGCAGAAACAAATGGAAAAGACAAATGGCCGCGGATTTAGAGGCTGTTAATTTTAACCACAGCTCCCAACGGATTGTACGGGTGCCCATCTTGTACCACGATAAAACGACACCCATGTCGACTCTCAGTTTTAACGTGTCTCAAGTTTCGCCACCAATCATGGGCTTCTCAAATTCAGTGAACTATCCTATATCATCTTTTGCTCATTCAATGAATTTAATGACATCGCAAATGACAGGCATTGTCTGACGTAGGCTATATTGACAAGTGGTCCAATGACAGTTATAATGATTCTGAAAGGTGCACTAACTTATATCCTGCTGGAAACTGATGTCTCCTGCGTCCAAAGAAAAGAAAACACCTATCACAAAATCACAAGAGAAATGACAAGTTTGTGTTAATTGTCACTGTTACCTGTCTATAATATGTAGTCTTCTGTGCATGGGGGCCCTCACCTGTATGTAAATATAAGGGCAACACTTGCTTTGTGCAAATATATTTTTATTCAGAACCACCGATTTGAAAGCTTTGTCACTTTTTCACATTATAAATTTAAATAAACGAATCACTTTAAAGCAAGTATGGTTTTCCTGTACATGTGTTCTACTGATAGGCTATAGGCTATATACTTAGAAGACGTCAAGACTTTACGGGACAGCGAAAAAATAGGCCTAATTCGTGTATCAAGCAAAATATTTCCACAGATGTCAAGATTATCTCGGATTACTTTTCTAAATTTAAATAGTTACATTTTCACAGTAAATCAGTGCAGCACTATTATTCACAAACAAAAAGGTGTGGTTAAAATAAAAGGCCCTCTTATGTGCACACAGAACACAACAGAAAACGCGGTAGGCCTACTAAATTCAAACACTCTGTTTAATTGGATATGTCCAGATAAGCATGGAAGAGTGCGATTGCAGAATAATACAAGAACACAACAATATGTACAATTAACACAAAATAACGTAATTTAAACGAATAAATATTAAATATCAAATGTATAGGCTACATATACACATAAATCCCATGAAAAGCTATACTCATCTAGGCCCGCAACTATACCAGGCATATTTGCTTGCCTATTTAACAACAGAAAGAATAATGATATGAAAATATGATTTAGCAATTTTAGGACATTATTTTATAACATTAAGACATACAAAATCATATCATTATAGTTTATAATGATTGCAGATGTATTTCATGGTCCATTTGCAAGTCCTGAATATGCTTAAAAGACAATGTAATTGTCTTTAATTGTGGTGACGGACTAAAGGTTCAGTAAAATAATATTTATTACAACATTATCGTCTATGAATGCTTTCAGTGTTCAATAATTAGATCAATTATTAAATGCCCCAGAAATAACAACTTAACTAGAAAATCACGAATGGAAAAAGTAAAGGTCATCGTTAATTTTTTGTAATAGTCATTGCACAGCCAAGATATAGTTCAAAATAATAATACAGGATGTTTCTGCCACGAGCACCGCAACAAAATAAAAACAATTATTGAAATATTAAATGCAAAAGACAGCGAAACTTTGGTAAACAACCATGGGCTAGACATTTTTCAACACTCGGAATTATCTCGCACGCATGAAGTGCAAGAAGCAAAATCAAAATTGTAACGATAAAGTTGCTATAATTAACTTAATTGGGAACTGAAAGTTCATCTGAAAGAAAAAAAAAGTCATAGCCTAAGCTACATTGACCTCCCTTTGTTCTCGAATTGACACCCGCAAGCGTCATCAAAGGAGCTGGAGAAGGCCAAAGAGGCTAAATACGCGCCTCTTACTAAAAGCTGAAATCTCTTTCCTTTTCTTAAGAGCTCTCATTAAAAATAGTAGTGTTGTTCACTTATCGAAGTATGTGTGCCAGATGTCTGGATAGGTCTGAGCTCTAGCTACCACCCTCCTCTGCCATTGGCCGCCACGCTGTCTGATTCTCGTGACCAATAAACGATGGAGAATCGTGTTCTTCCGGTCAGTGGACTAACAGTCTAGGCGAGCGCAGCAACACTGCAGGTCGTGGAGCGATGGTGATTGGAGAATCGAGACGTTAGTTTATGAAACGGCAAAAAGGAGACACGGACAACAAAGACCCCGCATCTAACGGAGAATATGAGCAAGGAGGACGCGTCATGTCGACCGGCTTCTTTGAAGTTCACCATTGACAATATCCTCAACTCCAAGTCGAGCAGCAGAAACTTTGACAGCTGTCATTCAAAGACATCGCTCGTAGTGTGTCGGGATGGCTGTCTGCATCATCCAGTGCAGAGCGAGGGTCCATGCAAAGAAGGGTCAGATGCAAGATTGCACACCATTGGTAAGATATTGCTTTTAACTTTGGCACAAATCTGCAATAATGCATTATTAGTTGTACTGTAATTTTTGAGCGAATATCAATAGCATCTGACTGTCTTTCAGATAAAGTCAACAAAGAGGGAGATGGGACTGGGGTGGACGCGCTCAAAACCGTCGACACGCGCAGCGAGAGCGCGGACAGCTGCGATGACGGGCAAAAAAAGAACAACGGCAAGAAGAATAAACTAATGACGAAAAAGAAAACGCGCACTATATTTTCAAAAAGACAGATCTTCCAACTGGAATCTACGTTTGACATGAAACGCTATCTGAGCAGCGCGGAGCGCGCGTGCCTGGCGAACTCTTTGCAGCTCACCGAGACTCAAGTCAAAATCTGGTTTCAGAATCGACGGAATAAATTAAAAAGACAACTGTCTACTGAACTGGAGGGACCGACTAGCGATTTCAGTGATGTTGGAAAGACGGTACCGCTGCCAGCTTTATATACTAAAGACAATAATCTGCTCGGAAGGTGCATGCTTCCAATGCCTCTACCAGTCGTGTATCCTGGAGGTAGCGCGCCTTACTTTTATTTCTCAAACGCCAGCAAGTATTTCAGCCTGTTTGATGGAGATATATGACTTAGAAAAGACCCTCGCACAGGGGACGCAGTAGCTCTTATAACAAAAACCGAAAACACGGCCCAACTCAAATTTTGATAACAAGCATTATCGACCTTTTTGTGTGTTTTGCTGAGAACATTGTTCAGCTATCGGTCAGTAAAGAAGCTGGCTTGTATTTCTATGCAAAAGCCTATTTTATTTATTGTATGCTGTACACATTTTTTTTATAGGCCTAAATAATACCACCTAGCATATTATACCCCGATTACAGTGCATCAGAGTCAGCAGCCATACTGGCAGAAATGCCAGTGCCAATCACCCTGTCTTCACATGGCAGGACATTACAACACAAATGTTTTACTGTTTACATTATTATTGCATATTATACCCCGATTACAGTGCATCAGAGTCAGCAGCCATACTGGCAGAAATGCCAGTCCTGTCTTCCCTGTCTTCACATGGCAGGACATTACAACACAAATGTTTTACTGTTTACATTATTATTGTTATTATTATTATTATTATTATTATTATTATTATTACATCTCCGCCAAAGATCGATTATTGCTGCATGCATTTGTATTTTAAATGGCCCTCTAATTTCAAAACGAGCAATTAAAAGGTATTTAAGTGAATGTATTGGTTATTTTACATTTAACGCATGTTTGTATGTTTATTCCTTTTTATCGTTTTCAGCATAACCTGGCCAATTACGTAGGCTATTCTACCAGAGTGTCATTAAATATTCTGTTTTACACTTGCTTCAAAAGAAAACTTTTGTGTCCTGGCTTTTTTGTATTAGTAACAATTGTTGGGTTTTATCCATTTAAGAAAGTTATGTTTTGATACTGAATCAGTTATAGGCTACATATCATTTAAAACTAGGTCAGACTCACGGGTTTTTATTAAACACGTTAGTCTCATTAACAATGTTAAGAGTCGCATGTTCTTGAGGAATTATCTATGGCAAGCCAACAAAATCTCACCGGAAAACAAAGTAAATTCCGATGACCAAACCTATTATACTCGGAGCAAGTCTCAGGGTTACAGACCCCAACGGGCGGCTTATTCCACCTGAGGATAGCCTATATCCTCTAACTCTGTAAAAAAAAAAAAAAAAAACTCGGACATATTGCCTAACAGTGAACTACAGTGCCAATAAACGTTCGTGCAAATAGACATTACAAAGTTCTACAAACGTGCATTTTACATGCAGTTTTATAGTGCTTTATTATAAATCAGCCTGCTTCAAGTTTCACGTCATCATCTTGGAGTAAACTTTACTCAGTGTCACATTAACACATTTTAAAATGAAAATGACCTTCCACCCCTCCACTTTATATCCCTGCCCTCTCTGGTCCCATGGCCAAAAGGAGAAAAATCCATTAAAACCAAGGCCTGATCAAAGAGGCCACAACACAAACATGCCATATGTACAGGTTTAAGGGTATCAATGACTACAGCAAGTTATGGAGGTCTCTGTACTATAGTATTGATTGATGGCACCTTTAACTGTAGAATAAATGATGGTTTTGAGTTTCACGAGTCACATGACATGTTTTCATGTGAAACGGATATATTACACACACTTGTATTTATATATATATATATATAATATATTTTTTTATTTTGATACCTATTAAAAACACAGGTCAATCTCTGTTACATTAAGGGTTAAATTTATTCTCTAAGACAATATACAAATGTTACACATAACAGCATTCTAAAAAGACTCAATCTGAAAGAAACCAAGGCTAACATACTATTTTCAAGTTCTGGTTTTATGCTAGAGTATGCAATTCATTCCTCAAACCCTTAAAACTTAAGCTGAATTATCCAGGTACACCCAAGAGCATTTATGTGTGTGCGCATAGGTGCAAATATCAGTCTCTGTATAAAGGTGTGTGTGTGTGTGTGTTAGTGAGTGTGTCAGGTGTTTGGGTCCTTGAGATAGCATCTCCTAAAGTGGCCTCCTGTCAGCCGCCAGAGACTCTCACATTTCCAAGTGCTCTGATGCTTGCGCTTGACAACAGCAGTCCACAGGGCACCTGAGCTCTCGAAGCAGACATGCTGTCTGCATGATTGACAGCTGATACAGGAAGAGGTGTGGCTGACCATTTAGAAGTGATTATGTAGTCACTTGCCAAATCGAACCAAAATGAACTTTCACCAAGGAAATGTCATGTATCAAAGATTTTCATTATTTAAAAAACCCTGGATTTGATTGTTAATAATAATAATTTATATATATATAAATAAGACTTTGTACATCTGTCTTCATTGTTCCACTTTTTGTGTGTATGTGTGTGTATGTACCGTTCTGCCTGACTAGGAAGTGGCCTGTGTTTCTGGGGGTCCTCCAAGAACTTTGACCTCAAGGCCTTTCTCAGTTCTCTAACAGAGGTCTTTGTCATTGGCAACTGGAAGGAAAGCACCAGAAAAAGTAGAAGATTTGAAGGAAAGTACCTTAAATACTGTAGGCACACAATGTTCCTTTAGCTATTAATTTTACAGAGCTGATTACCACTTCACTATATCCTTGATCTCATAGGTTAACTTTGTTACAAATCTAACTTTCATACTAATTCTACAATGCGTATTCATATTGTAGCATCAGACATCTATTTACCTCCACAAGTACATATTTTTACTCATTCTAAGACTGTGTTAAGTAGTCATCAACAAAGAATAATCAAATAATCATAATCATTAACTTATGAAGCTTATGTAAGCACACACTCTGTCATATTTGACTTCACAGCAATGGGTGTAATTTTTTAATAATTACAACAAAAACAACCATCAAAAAGAACTGAAGACAATGTGATTTGAAGAAGATGAAAAAGGGTTGACAGACTTTGTCGGACAGAGTGTGTTCAGGAGTTTGGGGTCCACAGAGAGTAGAGGTTGTGTCTCTGGCCTGAGGGTAAGACCACTCATTGCACAAAGGGCAATGGTGCTGGGGGAGGATAAGAAGAAAAATATAATATTAGAACAGGACAAAAAAAGAGATGTGGCTGAGAAGAACACAGTATAATAGATTTTTCCGTACATTTCTGCCATTATGTACATTAACTGACAGTCACTCACCACTGATAAGCTACTACTAAATATATTGTAGAAACTTCATTTTCTGTAAAGCTGCTTTGCAATGATTTGTATCGTGAAAAGCGCTATACAAATAAACTTGAATTGAATTGAATATAAAAACATATTGAATAAAGAATTAAAGATATGGTGAAAATATAGAGATCTGATAAAGCTAAAAGGGAGAGAGAGTTAGACATAGAAAGCGAGACAAACTAAAGCCATTCGTCTTTACGATAAGGCACATTTAGCAGCAATGTCAAGCAATAGGCTACATCTTGTCCTAACCAAGCAACCGCACACTAGGCGCAACAATGAATAACAAAACACAACCAATTAGAAAGTTCTCTTTGCATGCTCTCATGCACTCGCGACGCACTTCAATGCGCTAAACACAGGCCTACCTTATTTTATTTCGTGATGCTTTTCCAAACGGCTTCCTTTTTATGGTATTTTATGGTATTATGGTATTATATGGTATATTTAGGATTGATTTTAAAGTACTTTTACTCGTTTATTTTAAATTCCTTGTTTTATTGTTGTGATTATTTTTTTCTTTTCTTTTATGTAAAGCACTTTGAATTACCATTGTGTATGAAATGTGCTATATAAATAAACTTGCCTTGCCTATTCCCTGTGGAACTTGTCAAATAGGCCTAATAATATCCAATGTTTCTTTTCTTCCACAGTCAGTGCCTCGTTGTCCATATTTGTTGATTAAAGGGGTCATATGATGCGATTTCAATTTTTCCTTTCTCTTTGAAGTGTTACAAGCTCTTGGGGCATAAAGAAGATCTGTAAAGTTGCAAAGACTAAAGTTTCAAATCCAAAGAGATATTCTTTATAAAAGTTAAGCGTCAACCACCCCTACCTAAAACGGCTCGTTCTAACACGCCCCCACATGTCTACATCATGATGTGGGAAGATTTGCATAACACCACCCAAATGTTCACGGAAAGAAAGAAGACGTTACTTTTATTCTCGCTGTAGAATTGCTGCTGCTGCCATGTCGTAAAGACACTGTGTTTCGTTGTGAAAGCGAAACTACTTTGTTTGGCCTTCCAAAAGAGGAGGATATCCGCTTCGTCATGCCTAGAGCTGATCCGTGCTGGTCGCTGAGGAAATACATCAACTTCGTGCTGTGGATGGCCGGAAAGGCTTTCACCGTGGACGAAGCGGAGTCCAGCCCGGGG
>NW_015537973.1:2870017-2874798 GCF_001515605.1 Sinocyclocheilus anshuiensis | reverse complement strand
AAAAATCAATGCGTTTCAGAAAGGCAGGGCATAGAGGAGAAACAATAATGTACAATATGTGGAAAATAATGTGTTTTTTGAAACTTAAACCGCTTAAACACATTTCATTACACCAAATACACAAAATAATGTTCTTTTTAGCAACATCATATGACCCCTTTAAAGCCTACATGAAGCGTGTGATATGGTACTTCGATTGTTCGATCCAATGAGACTTCAGTTTAGGCTGGCGCAACACAGCCAAATTTGGCTACCAAGTCAAGAGCGTCGATCGATTTTTTTTAATCGCGCCCTGTTTGTAACCATCGCTGAAGAGGAACTTCACTATGTGATTAATCCATTAACAAGTTAAGGACATTAACGTCAAAAAAAAATAAATGTAATCTCAACCCATATCTTTTAAATAAAATCACACAATTTGTCTTTGTTATTGACAAATTTGTCTTATTATTTTCTGTCTGCAATGCTTTGGCAATATATAAAAAAAGTATGTTACGCCAATAAACCAATATGAGTTTGAATTTGAGAGTGAGCCAGTGAGTCCCTGAAGTGGCCAGTGGTCCAGGGGGACACTTGTAACAAGAACTCCATGACACAGCACATTACAACATAAACAACATCCTATTCGTTAGGACGAGCAACTGGAGAAGAGAACAGGGCTTTTCAATACCCCCTAAAGAGTTTCAGATAGCTTATTGATCTACTAATTTAGTAGACTTCTGTGGCCTGGGCGATGCTTGGCGCTTAAGGAAATTGAATGGGGGTTAGTGGACAATGAGCCTTTTGGAAAAGAAGATCGGTGAAGCAGAAGAATGAGAGACAGGAGGAGCACGTGTGTAGGAACACCAGCAGCACAGCTTCTCTGTCTGATTGTAAGTTATCTGTTGTGCACTTGTGTGTGTGTGTTAGTTGAAAGTGGAGAGGGTGAAAAGCTAAATGTGTTTAGACTATCTGGGGAGCTCGGGTGTCTGATTTATGCATTAGGTTCCACCAAATATGTCAGGAAAGGACATGACATCATCCAAATATTCAGTGCACTTAGATTTTTAATATTCATAATTAGTTTGATAGATCTAACACACTGATGTATAAAACATGTCAAGTGAGCATGAGACATTTGGCTTTACAGTGTCAAAAGACAAACTTTATGAATAAAGAGCTTCTGCAACTTGGGAAATGCTTCCCACCAATATTTGTTTTATTTTTATACATACATTTAGCCCTGCACTCATGCAATAACAAATCAGAATATAAAATAAACAAAAATCACATATTCATTCAAAAATATAATATCTAAATATATGCTCACAAATTAATATGTTATTTAAAATAGTCATTTCTTTAACTCATCAAAATCATGTAAACAATTTTTCAGGTTTATTTTTTAGTTATATGAGATTTAACATTTTAGTTAAAAAAATCAGTTTCAGTTAAAGTCAGTTTAATATATTTTAAGTTGAAATGATAGACAATTTTACTTCGAAATGGAACTTTTTAAGTTGAAGTGGATTTGTTTCAGTTAAAGTCAGTTTAATATATTTTAAGTTGAAATGATAGACAATTTTACTTCGAAATGGAACTTTTTAAGTTGAAATGAAGTTTTTTTACAGTGATTATATTATATTATATTATATTTTTCAATATTGTTACAGATTAATGATTTTTGTTTTGATTTTTGTTTAGTATTTCAATTATTTTGTGTAATTCATAATATTCTATATCTATTTAACAAAATATGAGAAATGTATTTTTGGGGATTTGAGTTATTGCAGCTTCATCCCTATTTTTTTAATTTCATTTAAAATTTAATTTTAGTCTAATGCATAAGCAAACCCCAGGAAGTTTAGCGACCACTTTGAGAAAGTGAATGGCGATCCGAATAAAGAAATTCTCTACTACAACTGCACAAATATGTGATGACCAGCAATGGATCATATACAGAATATGTTGATGTTGTCAAAAAGAAAAAAAAAACATCAACTATCAAATGAAGCCACAAAGTTACGACGGTCTGATGTTTCAAATATGTTCATACTAAGAACCTGTATGCAGACCCATTGCAGTACCACTGTCTGTTGCTCACTTGGTGTGACAGAAAAGACAAAATCAATGTTCCACACACAGCAGTGCTGAAACTTGAGACTAATGGGGGAATGAATTGAGTGACTAGCGTGCTTGTGAGTAAGACTGTGTGTGTGAACAGCAGAGAGACGGGTGAAATTTATATGGGTGCAGAAGGGGCTCCTTGGCCTTGCAAGAGCGAGAAAGAGCATGAGATAAAAGAGGAGAGGAGTAAAGGGGTGTCTATGTACTAATGGAGGTGTATTGACTCTGCTTTCTGAGTGAATATTAGCATTAGTCTGCCCCAAGTGGCATTGGACAGTGTCTGGACTTATAGATCTGCATGACTATTCTCACTCACATGATAATTAGTACAGGTCCTTCATTCCTCCACTCATCCATTCCTGGTCGATGATCCGGCGGCGGCTTCTTTATTTTCTAGAGATTAACCATCTAATCCGTCTCCTCTCACCCTTCCTGTCCTCTTCTGCTCTCACTCATTGATCAATAATCTGCTTTTAGTAGCTCATTCAAAGTCAAAATATCACAGTGTGAGTGTCTGAGTGTTTGTGTGCTTCTTGGGTTTGTGGGGAGTGTGTTTAATTTATAAGCGATAGGTAGAGTGGGCAGTGATTTATATGGCTATAACAATTTTATCAATGTTTATTAGCACTTGGTTGTTAACATAATCACTTCACACAGACAAACGATGGCATATTTAATAAGCAGCTGACCCATAGTTATTCAGAAAACCATAGTGGAATATTTCCACCTTCTATCCAGAGATATTTGAACTGTTTGAGAGTATTTTTACTGCTCTGGCAACAATTAAAATGTATTTCACCCAAAAATTAAAATGCTGTCATCATTTTACTGTCCTTCATTTTGTTCCAAACCAGTATAACTTTCTTTCTTCTGTGGATCTCAAAAGAAGATATTTTGAAGAAATATTTTTGTCCATACAGTGAAGGTCAGTGGGGTCCAAAACAACCCGGTCTAATGAGAAAACAGCTATTTCATGTTTTTTTTTGGCCAATTGTAAAAAGTAAGCATGAAGGTCCATCCCTTAACCTAACCCTCAGTTGGGGTGTAAACAGATCGCACAAAAATGTACAAATGAGGTCGCTAATATGTCAAATAGTTATAAATTGCCATGAGAAACCAACTTTTATTGTATGTTAAAAAAACACAGAAACATTTTTTTTTTCACAGACAAAAGAAAGTCATGCAGGTTTTGGAACAACATGAGAGTGAGTGAATTTTGACAGAATTTTCATTTTTGGGCAAACTATTCCTTGAAAGGAATCATTTTGTATGGAAAAATAATAATAATAATGATAATATGGAAGTCGTTGGTTATCGTCAACTTTTTGGTTACCAACATTCTTCAAAATATCTTTTGTTGCTTAACAGAAGAAATAAACTCACAGAGGTTTGGATCATGTTGAGGGTGAGTACATGATGTCAGAATTTTAATTTTTGGGTGGACTTTCCCTAAGCATTCTTCATGCAAAGGCCTCAGAATTATATGTAAAAATATAAATCTATGATGGAAATGTATGTTTACCCTGACAACCTGGATGAAGTTGGTAAGGCCGAATATGTTTTAATGCTTATTTTTTGCATATAATGCTGCATATCATTTTACAATTCATTGGAACCATGTATTAAATAATTTAAAGAGAATAATACACTGAATGCACATGTAAAAACCATAATACCCAAGAACAAATGCACACATATAATTTGCACACATGCAAACGCACAGAGCAATAAACCAGTGGGAGTTGGCAACTAAACTCAGCTTGCCGTGGCTTGTACTAGGGTGGGCAATGGAGCAGAAGTGATGGCCAAAGCAAATGTGCATGTAGTTAAGGTGACCCAAATGCAAGAGCTGTGACAGGCTCCAGAAAGAGGCCCCAGAGACAGCTTACACTGCACTGTGTCACTGTCTGCTGCACTGATCAGGGATTAGTTCAACTGTGAGAGATTCTCTGCAGCCCGATCTGAGACACCTCCATGTAAAAAATTCACAGAAGATAGGGTGTCATATTTAGCAGACATAGACTGTCTCTGAATTATGCCGTTTAACCTGATAACATCAACAAGTTCAACACTAAGGAGAAATGTAGGTTTAATTTTACAAACATTGAGGAATTGCAGGATGTTAGGGTGTTCATTTCAAATTATTGTTTGTTAAGAAAAGCCTGTACATGAAAACTTTTCAAACTTGTATATTACAAAAAAAAATATTTCTGTCATGACAACTCTCGGAGGGATTGGCATGGTAATGTACATGACAATGTTAATGTATTTGGCCTTGGCGGAATAGATCTGCTACGCTGCTGCTGCTGCTTCTGCGGCTGCTGCGGCAGAGCAAGTACCGAGACTTGCTACTGCCAATACATCCACAACATGCTGCTGTAAGCATGTAAGAAATACTGCTGCTGCACATATAACACATATGAATAACCCCTATATAGCATACATGAATCACCCTGTAGCAGATCTATACAGGTGGAGCTGGGGAAGGTGGAGGGTTTCTGAAGTGCGCTGCTAACTGCTACAGCAAACAAAAGCCAGGTATTTGAATATTGAGCAGTAAGTTAATTGGCTACATATACAGGACAGAACCAATCAGCTGCCATGTGACAATGATGTCGCCAGGTCAGATTGAGCTAGACCTATCGGACTGCGCCATCTAGAGTTTCATGCCAGAA
>NW_015537973.1:2869213-2869931 GCF_001515605.1 Sinocyclocheilus anshuiensis | reverse complement strand
TTTATTTATTTATTTATATTTCCTCAATGATTTGAGCTATCACTCATGCCCACATGCAGCTTTGTGACTGTGCTTAAAGGAGTGGCCACACCATACTTTTTGTTCCACTGACTTCCATTTATACGCATTTAAAGGCAGAAGACAGGAAATGCAAGATCATGCAAATTTTCTTGCATTCCATAGTTCAAGTTTAAAGGTGCAATAGGTGATTGTCTTCAGAAAGATTTTTTGTTATGCTGGTTGAAAGTTTCTTCACATCCCGATAGCAATCATTAAGTTAAGTGGTCTAAATGTATTTATCTGTATTTATATATTCTGTGGAAGGTGTAGGACCAAGAAATGTTCGTCCAATCAAAACGCTCGGTCCGAGCATTTTAATTCGCTTTCCTACCTGCCTGTCAATGTATGTATCTGCATACCTCTGTGCACCCTGTTCGCACAGACAGGATACGTCACCAGCCCGTTCACGCACGCTGTGCTGACAGAGCGAGAATGGCAGACAAACATCAACAACCTGATCTTGTTTCCTGGTATTGTAGTACTTTTAATGTCTTCTCACCGGTGAATGACACATGATGTAGCCCACCGGTTCCCAATTCCAGTCTTCGCGCCCCCCGCTCTGCATATTTTGCATGTCTCGCTTAGTTAACACACCCGATTCAGATAACCAGCTCGTTAGAAGTGAGCTACATGCATGAACTGTGTTCCGATCGATATG